>NW_028327178.1:47374545-47526060 GCF_987537825.1 Furipterus horrens | reverse complement strand
ACATCTGCTGATTCTCCTCAGTTTCTCCAGAATCTGTCTTTGACCTCCACTCCCCCCAAAACCACCGCACTATTTGCACTCTCATCATGTTTAGAAATGATTGTACAGATGAGTTGCACAGATCTTTCCAAAGGGCCTGGAATGGATCTAAAAATTCAAGTTCTAGGAGGCAATATAGCTTAATCATTAGAAGTGTGAAATGTGGAGTCAGAATGCTTAGATTTGAATGTCAGTTTTTCTACTTCTGAGCTGCATGTCTTGCTATGTCTATTTCCTCATCTATAAAACAGAGGTAATTTTAGGATGTCTAGCTCATATATTTATAATAATGAAATATAACACTTCAAAAACTACCTATGTGCACAATTAATGTTAGCTGACATCAGGGAATTGTATAACATTCTATAGTTTTCATTTTTATATAAAACTGTGTAAATTATTAAGGATTCCAAAATTTGGAATTGTGCTACAATTCAAATCTGACTAGAGTTCTCAAAATATTTTCAATTTTTTCTGAAGTTTGACTGCCATGTGTTGGCAATATTACAGGATTCCTGTTTTGTGTACCGAGACTCGAGTGATTGGAATCCCTATAATTTGGGGGGAAGATAACTTATAATTGGCTGTCATGATATTCTGTTACTGCTGTGCTTATTTTTTGTTATAAATATGTTTGGATTAATCATTATTAAATTGGATTATTATAGGCTATAATTATCCATATATTTAAATACCTAAATTTTAAGACATGCTTATAATATGGTTCAATATATATCATACATGCCCCTATTGTTAAAGCAAAAATATATAAAATCAGACACACACACAATTTCTAATTTCCTAGATTTCACCCTATGTGCTCCTTTAGCCCTTGTTTGAAACATACTTTCAGAAATTATAGTTAAAAAGAATAAAATATTTGACCACATGGAAACGTTTTGTTAATGTTCTCAGTTAGGGATAGAAACAATAAAATAAAAATATGACAGGTCCCAATGCCTCTAATCAGGGAGCTTTAGCTGGAGACAAAACAAGAGAAAAGAAAACAAAACAAAAGCTGGAAACAGTTTTTTAACTGAATGGAGAATTGAATGTGCCAGTTGGTAACTAATAGACTTTTCTCACCAGGTGTGTGTAGTGTTTTTTCGGAAATGACAAGGAACCGACATGAAATGATAAGAGCTAGTGGGGGTGCGGAGTGACAGTGGGCCGCTCAGCCCTCCAGGGAGAGCACCCCCGGGAGGGTGGCCCTTTCATCAGACAAGGCTGGCCTCACCGTCTGTGCCATGAATTCTGAGCATCACCAAGTTGAGAGGAGCAAACTGCTCTCTCAGCTTAGGAATAAAAATAAGTAGGTGTTCTCAAAAAATCTGAGCCAACCTAGAAAAAGGCTTTATCCTTGGGAGTCACAAAAGATGTGATTGTTGAACAGAAAACTGACAGTATCCTCTGAGCTCATCAGGTCCCAGCCTGTCATTCAGGGGCATGGAAACACAGCATTTGCCCCGCTTATTGGACACAGAAGTGGATCTCGGGCCCTAGTCAGAATGTACTTCCTGATTTTTCTGAATCCTACAGTGTGTACATACTTCTGTAATCATGTAAGGCTCCCCTCACTGTTACCCCACTTTACATGGGCAAGGGGGTGACCCAACTGATCGAAGTTCCAGCCTTGGAGAAGCCTGTGGAAGTGCTGACTTGGGGCTTCTGAAAAGGGGCAGCACCCTCTCTTCTGCAGCTACAGCAGAGTTGCATGAGGCATGATGGGAAGAGGGTGGAAAAAATAAAAATAGGTGACGTTGCAGCACAGCTTTGTGCCCAGAGAGTAACTGCACATGATTTGTGATAATCAGCAGTTCACATGGTGCACAGCTGTTTTATGGAAAAGGCTGATTGAGCCTTGTCTTTCCACACAGAGGAATCCTTATTGGGCCTGGTAGGAGTCTCCTGGGTTCACACTCAGGATAGTTCCTATGATTTGGGTGGTCCTGGCTATTTGCGCTATCCCCCAAATCTTTCTTTAAGAGGCTTTTGTATCTTGATCTGCGGCTTCTGCTCACCTACCAGGGCTTTCAGAGACCCTGTGCCTCTTAGTGAAGCACAGAAGAACTTTTGGCCTTCTGGGTCCCATGCATGTTGTGCCTTAGGCTCATTAACTTGGCCACTGGCCACTACTTCTTCATCACCTCCTGCCATTTGGGGTCTTTTCCTAGAGATGTATAGCCATCCCTTGGTATTCCAAAGGAAGCAAATAGCTGGCTCTTTCCCCAGCCTCATTTGGAGGCTCCCTATTCAAAAATAAATACTTCCATTTATGTCATCCTAAAGGTTGGGGGGGTAAGGGATGCAACAAGAGAGGAAGAATGTGAATATACATACCTCTGACCTGCATGTCTTCCTTTCACCTCACATCTGCTTCACTCCTTTCAATTTCTTGAATGCAAGTTCTTTCCACCCAGGGCCTTTGCATATATTATCTTCTCTCTCCAGAATGGTCTATATGCTCATTTAATAGAGGACTCTTTCTCACCTCAATCCATCTCAAATGGTTTTTCTGAGAAAAGCCTTTCCTGGCCATATTATCTAAAATACAGCCACCACTATTATTTCCACTTCACAGTTTCCTTTTCTTCATAGTGCATATCACAATATGTAATTATTTTAATTGTTTGCTTCCTTGCTTTTTGTCCATAGTCCTCATGAGACTATACACTTAATGAGTGAGGGTCAGTAAGTGTTGTGTGGGTCATTGTTTCTCTAGTATTTGGCTTCCAATAAATATTTTTTTATATGTTCATTTCTCTTAGGAGTTGGTTTATCACTTATGCCAAAACATACATCTCTCTGCATTGGGCTCTTGCCTGCAATCTTTATTGAGTGAATTCTTGAGTTGTAGCTATGGAATTAGTCTAGTCAAGACTAGTAGTGGAGACATGGGCCAAACAGTTCTCATTAAAAACAAAGGAAACTTTCATAAATAAAAAGTTGACAGGCAGATAAAGAAAATTTTCTAGCTGGCTTCCATGTCTGAATAGTTTTGTCATTGTCCTTTCTTTAGCTTCCATTTGATTTGTATTTGAAAGTAATTATGGTGCTTGATTACAAAGTAAATTAAATGAAGCATTATTATGAAGTTAAAGTATATATCAGTACAATAGTAATACAAAGTATAATAATATGCATAGCCTTTATAATTAAAGATCTTGAGAACGTGGCTAATTTATTTCACTGTTAGACATAAACAAGCAAAATAGAACATAACTTGATAAAAGAGTCAGTGAATTTTTACCCCATTTGTTTCATTACACAAAGAGAATGACTTGTAAATACACCATATGACCTGATACATTGTTTATCCTGTTAAGTGAGATAAAATTCATAAATCTATGTTAAATGAATAATTAATAAAGGCCTCTTTAATGAACATTTGGGTACCATAGAATCAGAAAAATGTTATGCCATTAGAGGTGGAAATTCACTTAGATTGTAAAATAAGAATTGGTGCATTATAGCCTAGATGTGGAATAAATATGATGTTGGATAGATGTCACTCTGAGGAAAAAATGAAGATTGTTAACTTTGCCAAATAACAGCACATTTCCAATTTTACTCTTTTAAAGACAATTTCATAAGGACTCTTTAGTACTTGTTCTTTGAAAATACAGCAAGTAATCAGCAGTTTTAAGTGTCCCTAAGCACTCATTGACTTAATAGACAATTACAGCACATTGTGTTTAAAAAGAAAGTTAACTATTTTAGAATTCCCTAATTACAGATTTACATGATAGACTTATCAAGGAAAAATAATACATTTCAAAATGTACTTGGAGTCTTAATGATATTAATCTGTTTTAAATGGTCCTTGTTGAAGTGCTTATCCTGTATTCTCTGCCTTTTGGAGATGTGAAGGCAGAATTCATTTACTTTGTTCTAAAACCTAGTCTTTGAGATCCTAGTGGCAGCTCAGAAAAATTTTACAGATTATTTTCCCATTATAACTAGATGACTTTGTTTGCTACTGTTCAGTTGAGATGTAATGTAGCAAGGTGGGTCTTAGTATTCCCATTATAGAAATTGGTAGATTGTATCTGAACAAGATACAGCTCTGGGAAAAGTTACAGACACTTAAAACAAATACACACTAACTTCTAAAAGTCACAGACTGACTGACCAGTTAACAATAAGCTGAAACAGGTTCTTATCCTGTCCCAGTTAATGAGTCACCTGGCCACACGGACATCCAGTGGAAATCCTGGGCTGGGCAGGAGACCTTTCAGGATTTCTCTGGGTTTTAACCTTATTCAGAAGACAATAACACCTTCAAGGGAAGGGGAACAGGATGAGATACAATTATCATACTCCTGCCCCTATATCTTTGTACAGGGCCCGATTCATGGAAACCTTGAGTAATCAGCTGAGGGCCTAAAAATAGTACTTGAAAGGAAGGGCTTTACCATCTCGGAGGGTAGTGTTGCTGTTGTCACTGAATAAAGATTTACTTGGTATCTTGAGCACAGTAGTCCCTCTCTATATCGAGGTTCACTTATCATGGCCTCACTGTATCGCGGGATTTTAAAAAGTATTATATTTAATTATTTATCGCGGATTTTTCACTATATCACAGGATTTTGCGGTACTGTATATGTATTTTGTTAAAGTTACGTAGGTTTAAGAGTGTATAAAATGTTTAAGAACATAAGTAGTGTTTATAAAAGTGTGGGAAAGGTTAATAATGGAGTGGGAAGGGTTAATAAGGGACTGGGAATGGTTTATAAGCATGTGGAAAGGTTTGTAAAGCCTTAATATATATATAAATACTAAAATAAATGTAAGGTTCCTACTTCGTGGATATTCACTTATAGCTGGGGGGTCTAGAACGTAATACCCATGATAAGTGAGGGAATACTGTATACTGAGCACTGTGCTAAGGTTTGGAAAGTCCCTGGGGGACTTTCTGTGCTGGTGATCATGATGATGAAGCTTGGAGGGAGAGAGGGGGCCTTATGAACAGTCTTCGTGAAGGACATTGGTGGAGGTCATGCAGGCAACAAAACATGCTCCAGCTGCCACAGCACCAGGATTCGGTGAGAAGACATTGAAATTTCCCCTCCCAAGATGATCTCTCCTATTCACGCTAAGGTCTCCTTTCAAATTTGAGGGTCAGAGTGGGGATGAAAATGTGGAGAGGGCAACTCTGGGTTTTGCTTTAAGGATAAGCTTAGCTATATTAGTATCTTAGAGATATTTTGTCCATTTACCTTCCATGATTTTAGAAGATTAGAAAATAATTGTGTGCCTTATTTTACAAGTAGATACATCATTGAGTGACTCCCTGCAATGAAATAGAATCAAATATTTTTATTGTAAAATAAACATTATATATTTGCATTATGAAAGGAGCTATTTCTAGATTACGGTATTTTTTTTTCCATTTTACTGTGTTTACATAACCAAAAATCAACAAGTTGAAAGTATATACAAACCAAAAATTCAATGAACACTGTGAATGAAAAACTTATAGAACTGAACATTTTATAGCATATTTGGGAACTAAGACCCTTTGGCTTATATGTTACTTTTTATACATGCTTTGCTATTCATTTCAAACCAAAAAGTAAAAATTAGAGTTTTTTCCTTAGAGAAGCAGTAAGTTTCACTTCAATACATCAGACTACTGTAATTATAATGATGACAGAACACCATCCACGTGTCTTTGGGCTCACAGCTAGCTTTCTGGTCCTGTACATCCAGCACTAGTGATCATAGATCTTTCCTTCATGACCTGCTCACAGGATTGGCATATTTAAGAGCTCCTAACCTTAGGGGTCTGATACACAAAGTCAGAGCTACTTTGACCAGCTAGTAGCCTTTTCCTACTATATTTGAATGGCTCTTGGACTGTCTTCTGAGGCATCTCAGAATACTCCTGTCTTTATTTGATTTGTTCCTTCACAAATATTTTTTTTCTAAGTATATTTTGTTGATTATGTTGTTACAGTAGTTCCAATTATTTTCCCCTTTTCTCCCTTCTGCCCAGTACCCCCCTTCCCTCCAGCAATCCCACCCTTCTTAGTTCATGTCCATGGGTCATGAATATAAGTTCTTTGGCTTCACACTTTCCTATATTATTCTTAACTTCCCCCTGTCTATTTTGTATCAATTGATTATGCTTCTTAATTCCTGCACCATATCCTCATTTCTCCCCCTCCACCCTCCCAGCTGATAATCCTCCAAATGGTCCCCATACCTATGATTCTGTTCCTATTCTGTTTGCTTAGTTGGGTTTTGTTTTTATTTTTTAGATTCAGTTGTTGATAGTTGTGAGTTTGTTGTCATTTTAATGATCATAGTTTTGATCTTCTTTCTCTTAAGTAAGTACCTTTGACATTTCATATAATAATGGCTTGGTGATGATAAACTCCTTTAGCTTTACCTTGTCTGGAAAGCACTTTATCTGCCCTTCCATTCCAAATGATAGCCTTGCTAGATAGAGTAATCCTGGTTGCAGGTTGCCTTTCATCACATTGAACACTGTTTACTAGTCCCTTCCTGCCTGCAAAGTGTCCTCAGAGAAATCAGCTGATATTCCTATAGGCACCCTGTGGTAAGCAACTCTCTGCCTCTCTCTTGCTGCCACCAGGACTCTGTCTTTATCTTTCACCTTTGGCATCTCAATTATGATGCATCCTGGTGTGGTCCCCTCTAGGTCCAGCTCACCCGGGACCCTCCGTGCTTCCCAGACCTCTATGTACATCTCCTTCACAAAATTTAGGAAATATTCCTCATTTTTTTTTCAATTCTTGCTTCCTCATTCTGCACTGGTTGACTTTTTAAAAAATTTTTCTTCCTTATGTTGCAAATCATTGATTTGAACCCCGGTTTCCTTCCCTTCACCTTTGGTTTTGCGTGAATTTTCCTTCGTTTTACTTATCATAGCTTTCACTTCTTCTCTTATGTGTTTGCTGTACTCAAGCATATCTGTCAAGCCTGTGAGCATCTTTATCACCAGTGTTTTGAATTCCCCATTTGTTAGGTTGTCTATCTCCTTGTCACTTAATTCTCCCACTGGAACCTTGATCCATTCCCCCTTTTGGGACATACTTCTCTGTCTCCTCATTCTGAAAGGCTCCTGTGTTTGCTTGCTTCCATGTCCCAAGTAGAACTGTCACTCCTGTTATGTTATAAGGGGTGGAATCTTAGGGATTTGTCAGTACAGAGCAACCTGTTTCACCACGTTGTGGCGCTGTATGTGGGGGAGGGGTCCGAGAGGGAACAATGCCGACTGCCCAGCACTCGCCCCCTTTTCCAGGCATATCTCCCACTTTTGCACTGGACTGGCGCCCCTCTAGTTGCTGCCCTGGCCATCGTTCCCAGAGTGAGTGGGTCTGCAGATGTTCTAGGACCGTGGGGGCCCTTTAAACAAGCGGATTCTGCTGAGAGACTGGCAGTGTCTTCCTCCACCCCAACCCCCACTGGTGTGCAGAGATTTTCCCCAGTGCTGGGACCATGAGCTGCTAGGTCCGGTGAGGAGCTGGGAACATTCCCCAGGTGTCCCTCTCTACCCTTCAAAATGTGTGACTGCGCCCTCCACCGACCTGCCACTGCCACTGCTGCTGCCACAACATTGTGTCCTCTCCACCCCAGCTCCGCCTCTCCTACCTGTCTGGATGAGTATTTCTTCTTTATAGCTTTGTTTGTTGGACTTCCATGCCACTCAATCTTCTGGAACTTCTGGTTTTCTCTAGTTTTGAGGTAGTTGTATTCCTTAGTTGCAGAGGGAGACCCAACATGTCTGTCTAAGCCTCCATTTTGGCCGGATGTCCATACTCTGATAATGAAAATTCTTAATGGGGCTATATAAGATCAAGGCTAATTTGAAGAAGGATTATGAATGTTATAGTTTCTGCTTTTGATGTAATTTGCAGGTTATTGGAAAGATGTTATAGTCATCCATTCCACGTTAGAATCTTGATTATAGAGTGTATTTAACTCTTCTAAATAATTTTTATATTTATATATGTTTTGTTATGAGAACAGATGACATTTCTGTCAGCAACTAATTTGATTTTTTAGTCATCAAATTACATGTGACATTTTCAGTGAAAATGAAAATTTTAACAAAAATGCAGTTCAAGGATTGGAGAACTTCAAAAACAATTCATGAGTGACCATGATATACTTACAGTATTAGGCCTGTTTCTTATCTTCTTTAATATGAATAAGAAAAATCCTAGGAATAAAAAAGGCCTAAGTTTCCACTTTTTTGGCTTCTATTTAGTATCTTGTTGCATAAGGTGAAGCTGAAGAAGGGAAAGAGGCAAGGAGTAGAGTGGAGGATAGGGAGAAGTAGAGAGAGAATGATTGAAAAGGACAGAAGGGTAGTTTTGCAGCATTTTTATTTAGATTAGATGGAAACTATCCATTTACATAAACCCTGTGTAAAATTAGTCTTTTTTTAAAAGCCAATTTCATGTAAAATACAAGTTAAAAGAGGTTCCGAGCAAAAGAAAGGAGTTTTACTTGTTTCAATAATCTTTGAGACAACATTGTATAAAAGTTAAGGTTTAGAAGAAAGTACATCTCTTTATTTCTTTTTTAAAAATAATGGAAAAAATGAAATAGGATCTCTCACAATAAAGTTGTCAGTTAGATGTAGGTTCAGTTCTATTTAGCTTACATATATGTAAATCAAAAAAAGTTTTTGTGAGCCAATAATCCCCAACATTTTTTTGTACTCTTAAAATTCTGTGCTTCTGCATTATCTATGTGGACCTCTCCCTTTTTCTGCCATAACTCAAGAGTGTCATTTTCCTGATTGATTTTCAGAGCTTAAAAACTGGATTACCTAACAGGTTTGGCAATATATGAAGGATTATGTTATTTAGTAATATAAAAAGAGCCTAGTTTTGTGTATTTAAATAGTTTTAGTATAATCGATGTTATAAATTTCTTACTTTAAAATGCTAGTGTGACATGCTTGAGAGATATCTTAAATTAAATCTGAATTTCTTCCTTTCTGCTTTAATGTCATTACAGCTGTGTATCAGTTAACACCATCCACACATTCCTTACCGTCTTGTCCCTAGTCCTTACAGTGGCTTATGCGGCCAGATCTAAGGTGTTCATCCAGAAACCTCGGATCGAATTTTTTCATTTCCCAGCAAACCTTTGGTCTCCCTGATACTGTACCCATATTATATATGAGATCCTCTTTTTCTGGGATTCTTGTGTAATTATCCAATTGCCCATCATATTATTCTTTCTTTAAAGTTCAACATATGATAAATGCATTTTATCATATTTGCTAAGAAAATCTTTACCAGCTGCTCTTCTGTCTTTTTTTAAATACTGAGCAAAGCCCAATATACTGTGTTTCACTTTTTATCATTACTGCTCAGAAGCTCTGTCAGATCCGTGGAAGGGACTTTTAGAAAACTATCCATTGCTTTTCTTACTATGATATTGTTTCCATGTGGTAGAATTAGTATCATTTTCATATTCACTGGTCCTTTGGGTTTCTAGCACATTTCTAAATGTTTTCCTGTGTTAAGTAGATGGTTAATTTACCTTCCTCTCTAATATTACCATGGTTATATTTTAATGGTTTTTCTGTATCATCAAGTAAGTATAGCATTCACATTTTTAGTAACCTTTTGAAAATTCTTTTGCAGTTCCATTTTAGAAAATTACTCTCCTATTTTACTTATATATCATGAACTCTGACAGCCTGAAATGTAGTGCAAGCAACCATGGCATTTAGTTAGACTATTTTATTTTTGAGAAACTCACTGTTATATCACAATGGGTATTTATTGTCCCTAATTTTATTAGGAGATGGAGAGTTGGTATGATTAACCTATAAGTTTAGTTTGAAAGATATGCTTTTTACTTGCTTTCTCTGACATTCAAAGGTAATTATTTCATTAAATCTTTTTAGCAAAGTATAGTATAACTTTCCTGGGTATGGGGAGGAAAAGAAAACAGGATACTAATCTAAAAGTTTCCAATCCAAAAAAAGACAGTGAAAACTTAATTATTTGAAATGAGAGCATGTGCATATATGAATAGTTTATTAATTTTTTAATTTCTAGATTTAATATTTTTTGCATTGTTACTCCATTCTTAGTCTCAGCTGATGATCTTACTGGCTCTTTTGCTGAGAAAATAAAAGCTCTCAGGGGAGAAATTCATCATCCTCGCACCCTGATCCACCAGCACACCCTCCTCTGTACACATGTGCTTTGCCTTTCCTGCCATTGAAATTGGTGAGAGTCCCCTCTCTGTCAGCAGTCAGTCTTCACTGGCCACCATTCTATCCCTTTGTGTCCACCCTCTCTCTCTACATTATTGAATTTTCCATCTACTGAAACATTCCCATAATCACTCAAACAAAAACAGTAATAAAAATATTTGTTTGACCACAAACCCACTTTTATACCACCTTTTATTTAAAAACTCCTTAAAATAGTGTGAACTATCACTTTTCCCTCTTCCCTCTGCCATTCTCCCTTGAACTTTGGTCAGGCCTGTTCATATCTGTTCAGTAAAAATGTTCCTGTTTCAGTCACCCCAGCCCTGCACACTGCCACACCCACTGCACTGATTGCCCATCTCCACAGGCCTCTGCTGTGAAGGATGCATTTCTCCTGGCTTTCCTCTTACTCCCTGGCGGCTTCCTCTTGGCCTCTTTTCTCATTCTAGCTCCTGGAGTACTGTTGGGCAAATAACAGGCACTTAATATCTCTTTAAATGAAAGAATAACCCTCAGTGGTTATTTTTATGTCAATAATAATAATAATAATTAATAAGGTATTTTAACTCATCTGTTATCAGTGACATTTAAATCTGTTCCACTCTTCTGTTATATCCCCTAGTGGATATTATCACCCAATGCTAATGTCATTTCTCTATAAAAGAATCAGGTAGGACTGAATGCTTTTCCAGCAGTGGGTAAATAGCGTGGAAATAAGGATGAGAATGCTGCTGCTTGATCCTTATTTTCTGATGCTGGCCAATATCAATCTGGAGCTCATATACATATATCTTAATTTGCTTCAATCTGTGTCAGTATTGTCATTCTGCTCTGGGTCAGCTCTATACCAAATAAAATAAAAATTGTAAGAGGAAACCACTTTTCTACTCAGAAGAAAGGAGATGGATCTCAACTTCTAACACATTCTGGGTGGGATAATAAGCCTTTCCACTCAAATTACTGTGGTTGCTGGTTTGGGCCATTTTTAAATAAAGGACAGTTCTTTCACATTTCCTAGAAAGAAGTGCAGTCTCTTTTATTTCTTGATTTGTGCTTGATATCTCACATCATCTTATACGACTATAGGTCTCATACCCACATGCAATTCTAGTTTTTGTTTTAGAACAATTACTTGATTTCACAAAAGAAGAGACAAGATAACATTGCTATCTTATCCTAGGGTCTTTTTTAACACCAGGTAACACAAAAGTCTGTTTATAGTGGCTTAATCAAAAAGAGGGTTATTTTTAGCCCTGGCTGGTGTGGCTCAGTGGCTTGCGTGCTGGCCTATGAATGCAGAAAGAGGGTTACTTTTCCTCCATGACAGACACTTATGTGGTAGGTGCCCCCTGGCATGTCTTGGGTTCAGGCTCAGTCTTCCTTTATTCTCTGCCTTCTTCAACACTTTGGGTTTTGTCCTTGTGCTTGTCACCTTATGAACTCTTACATCTGCATACTGCAAAGGTCAGAGAAGAAAAAAATGGGCAAAGCAGCACCAACATCATCTTTATGCTTTTAATAGGAAAGAAAAGCATTGCCTTTACCCTGAGGTCTTATTGTCCATGACAGTGTTAAATGACCATGTCTTGATGTGAGAGAGGCTATGAAAGCCAACATTTTTAGTAAGGCACATTGCTGCCCTAAACCAAAGAAGGTTCAATCAGGAAGAAGGGAGGGGCACTGGCTGGGCAACTACAGTGTCTGCCCTGGCTGTTCCATGTGAAGAGGGATCCATGAGGACATTGTACTACAGCATAATGTTAGTGTGAAGCATTGGTCATTACTTAGATAATTTCCAATTTACAAGGATATTTTCCATTTCCTTGTCCTTACACTATTAACTCTGCAATTAGATTAACTCCTGCCTGAGTAAACTTGTTATAGAAGACTTGGAATAAATTAGACATTATTCATGCTGCTTGATAGAGCGAGTAACTCATAATATTTAGTCATAGAAAACTAGGTTGATTTTAGACATGCTAAACTCTGAAATGAGAATCAAATAGTGATTATCTCACAGCATTCTGGTCAGGTTATGCTAAAAGAATGCCTACAGGTGTTAATTGTTGTTGTCTTTATGATTCTTTATTCATTCTTAAACATGATTCCATATCTCTTAGGTGCCAGCCACTGCTGTAGTAGGTGCTAGGGATACAATGTAAACAAATTAGTGAAGGGAGACAGGTGATAAACAGATAAACTAGGAAAATAATTTCCAGTAAAATGGTAAAAAGAAGACAGGAAAGGGTAATATGGTCAGGGACATTCTCTCTGAAGAAGTGATTTCAAGCTGAGAACATTTTTTCTAGAAACCTAATTCCCTCAATATCCAAGCTTACAAGTAAAATATTGTTGGCGAAAATGCAGTTATATTCTAGGGATCTATGATAGAAATTAGTTTTATCATAGGTTCCCTTTATCCTAGAGGCACTAATATGAAGGGCTGTAGAATTTACAAGTTTCTTTCCCCACAGATGACTGTCTTATTCACCATTCAGTTAATGCATCAAACATCATATAAAATTTACCAAGGAAATTATTAGGTTCCGTGCATTTTTATTGCATTTTCTTCTTGACACTTTCATTATGTACCTTGCTAAAATTCTTAATGTAATAATTCTCCTAACAGTTGAGGTCATACCTCTCCTTACAGACCTAACAGGGAGAGAATTATGATACCCATCAGGGCTCTGGATAAATATTTAAAAGATCACGTTAAACTTTAATTTAATCAAGTATACTAAAGTAGTCCTGAAAAAAATTCTAAGTAGCATTCATGGAGAGTTTACTGGAATAATGTCCACACAGAGTGACATCTGGGCCAGCTAATGGAAAGTTATTTGTTTGTCAGTTTGTTTATGGGTTTAATATTCCAGACCTTTGTGATGGTGGTCTTGGTAGTATATTATGCAGTGCAGTTTGAAAAATGTCTTGTTATGTTCTGTGTTTCTTTCTTTTCTCATAGCTCCTTTTATTTACTGACTAACACAAGAATATTTCTTAGTTAGGGACTTGTTTACAATTTTTAAACATCAGTTCCTTGGATTTAAAAAAAAATTGTTCTCCTAAAGCTGTTTCCAAAGCTACCTTTGAATTGGGTGGTTCTTATTTCTTTCTGTTGAGCCCTCAAGGTATTTTGTGAAGTTGTCAAAGCATCAGTGTGTAAGACATACTTTCTTATTTTTCTGTGAATTTAATAAAAATTATTTGAAGTATAAATATTTATTGTAATATCACCAAACATTGAGACCCAGCGTCAGTTTATATTTTTGTGCAACATAATCACATTGCAATGCAAATTTCAGTTTTTTTATGTAAGACTCTTTTCTTGACCAAGACCATATTGTGGTAAGGACTGCAGAAAAATCATCTGTTTACTCAGTAAGCATCTTGAGCACCAACTACATGTCAAACTAGGTACTGGTGACACAATAATGTAATATATGCAGGCTTGCAGCTTGTAATCTAATAAGAGAGATAAACATTAAATAAACAATCATTTAATTTGTAGTTGGGTAAATGTTTTATAGAATGGGAACCTAACGTACTCTTGGAAGGTAGCCTGAGGAACTGAAGTATAAGCTGTGACCTTAAAGATAAATAGGAGTTATCCAGGCCTAAAAATAGGAAGCTCATCCCAACATGCAAATGCCCTATGTTATAGAAGAATCTGATCTGTTCGAGGAACAAGAAATACCAGTTTGAATGGAGACTATTGAATATGGAGGAAAATCAAGTGAGATATGTCTGAAGAAGTATATAGGAGTCAGATCAGGTAGGCCAGACTGAGGATTTTGGACTTAATTTAAACAACAATTAGAAGCTATTGCAAGGTGTTAAGAGAGAAATGATGTGGTTAGATTTGTGTTTTGAAAATGTCACTCTGGCTGCAAGAGGGAGACTAAGTAGTGAAGAAGATAAATTGGTAGGTTAGAGAAAAATTTAAGACTGAGAACTGATTTGAAGTTAAGGCAGAGTGAAATGAGAGAGAGGAGATATGAAGGATTACTTCCTGGTTTCCAGAATGGAGTGTGATGTGATTTATTGTGGGAGAAGGGATGGGCTGGGAGCGGGGAGCAATGGGGGAAAAATGGGACAACTGTAATTGAATAACCAAAAAATAAAATTAAAAAAAAAAAGAAAAGAAGGTTGGGGACAAGATGACTGCAGTTTTGAACATGCTGAGTTTGAAACGCCTTGAAGAGATCCGAATGGATATGTATTGGAGTTGAATGTATGGAGTTGAAAGTACTGGGTCTGGAACATAAAGGATGTCTGGGCTATAGCCTATGCAAATCTATAGCATACAGTTGGTACATGGAGTGCTGAAATGGACAGCTCAGGAACAAAATGTGGGCTCTCTGACATTTTAAGGTTAAATAGAGGAGGAAAAGCTGGCAAAGGGAAATTATTAGAGTGTAGTGTCACTAAAACTGGTGGACAATAACAATTAAAAAAGGAGATAGTGATTAATAGTGTCAAGACACTGAGTGTGATGCACACTCAACAGTGCATGTTGGGCTTAAAGCATAAGATCATTACTGAGCTTAGAAGATAGATTGATGGGGTTTGAGTAGTTACCTGTGAGGAAATAGAGATAACTTCTTTGAGAAGTTTGGCTGTTTCTGAAAGGGAAAAGAGTGAACAGCAGTAAAGGGAAATGTAGGTTCCAAGTCAAGTACCAAGCGTTTGTTTTCTGTTTTGTTTCATCTCTGTTTGATTCTTTTCATAATGGGGGGAAACTGAACTGTGTTTAAATGTTTGTGGAAATAATTTAAAAGTCTAGGAGTGATTAGAATATTTGATTGCCTAAAGATCCTGGAGAATGAGGTGGCTAAGACCTAAACATAAATGGTGAGGGGTTTGCTTTGGGGGGAGGGGAGCTCTCCCTGCATTTTGATGAGAAGGAAGGAGGGAAATGGTGATGTACAGGTGAGCCAGCTCCTGTTTTCTTAGTGAAGTAACAGGCAAGCTCAGCTACTTAGAGCCAATGGTAGAAGTTGGTGGAGGCTTAGGTAGAGTGTAGAGGAGCTCAGGTGATAATGAAGACAGTAAGTAGTTTTGGTAATACTCTGCACCACTGTGTTTTTCCTAGGAGAACTTAGCTACACAAAACACAGTAGGGGCATAGTACATTTGTTCCATGGTTGGAATTTTATTTTTCCACAGCCACTTTTGATAAAAGGTCAGAAAGGAAAGAGAATTCATTTGCAATTGAGGGTCAAATATCGGTTGATAGACTCTAAAACCAGTTGATAGACTCTAAGTTGAGGGAAGGGGAAACTGATGACTGATGGTGAGAAAAAAAGGGAAATGAGTGACCTGGGAATTCCAGTTATGTTGAAAATATCATCAAGAGTTTGGTGGGATATCTGGGCAAGCAATCTGGAAGGACAGGATTTTGTAGTCAGATGGCCATTTGCTTAGTGATTTTAGAAGCAGTGTCATTTTGGCAATGACAAGATCAGAGGGTTTTCTTTGCGTGCATGCCCAGATGGATTCAGGGAAGAAATCACTGGCATGAGTTGATTAATGATCTGCGAGGGCAGCATAATGGACAGTGTGCCTGTGTGTGTATTAAGGGTGCCTTGGATGATTGCTGGAGCTGGAACAGAGTGGAACTCCGTGAATGAGAGCTGCAGTCTTTTCTGAGTGACATGGGTGACAGAGGCAGATGGGTGCTAGCAATGAGGGGGCCAGTGATAAGGGAGCCCCTGGCATCAGCCTCAGAACAGGAGCATTAAAGAATATGAAGGAAATGTAGTCTAGAAGAGATGCTGGGAAGAAAAGAAGGCGCTGACTTCGCTACCAATTCTAAGACACATGGAGTGGGAGAAAATGAATATTTTTCTCCTGAAGAAAGCTGCAGAATGAACTCTTTTCAACTAACAGCCAGATAAAGTTAGAGCTAGAAAATGGAGAAAATATTGAAATGAGGACAAGGAAATAGGGAGCTTACACAGGAAATGGAAGTATAAGAGCTGGGGAAAGAGAAGGCAAGTGTGAGATTGTCAGGGAAATAAGGCCCAGGTGGTATGACAGCATAGGATAGAACATTCTAGGAGCTCATATTTATTTTGGGGAGAGGGGAAAGTGAGGGAGAGCAGACTGAGGAAAATCACATAACAGAGCAAGGAGATTAAATCCAGAAACCTTTTAGACATGGCTTGCTTCTTGTGCTTCACAGAATACATCTCTGGCCTGAAGTGGTTATATATAATATAGTATAGAGTGGTGTGGTGTGGTATGTGTGTTGTGTGTGTGGTGTATTTGTGGTTTGGTGTGGTTGTGGTGTTGTGTGGTTTGGTGTGGGTATGGTGTATGTGTGGTATGGTGTGATGTGTGTGTGCCATGTGTGTGGTGAGGTGTGGTGTTTGTGTGGTTTGGTGTGTGTGTGTGTGTAGTGTGTATATGTGGTTTGGTGTGTGTGTGGGTAGTGTGTATGTGTGGTTTGGTGTGGGTATGGTGTAGGTGTGGTGTGGTGTGGTCTGTGTGTGCTGTGGTGTGGGTCAGGCAGTTCTATCTTCAGCTACCTGATTGAAGAAGCTCAGGTAGGGCCATATTTGCTGCCTTTGTCATGCCCCTTTACTAGCCCAGTTTCTGTTCAACATTTGGGGCAGTCTCATTTTGGCTGCGTGGGAGCAAACCAGACTTCACCTCCTCACATTCTCACATCATGGCTATCTTGCTTTTGCCAGCATTATTCTCTCTGAAAGAGATAAGTGAACCTTTTCATATATGTTTTTTTTTTTTAATGCCAATTTATTTTTCTCTGCCTCTTATATTAGTTGCTATTAGTGTTGTCTATTATAGCAATGATATTTTTGCTAAAACATCACAAGTACCTAGTAAGTGTTTGTGGTAATAATTTGTTTTTAATTTGTAAAGTCTCAATGAATATCATTTACATATTTTAGTCTTTCCAGTTGTTCTTTACTAAGGGTGTTTTTAAGGTTATGTTCTTTTACTTCCTGAAGGAGCAAATGATGTGAAAACCCTTCCAAGTCAAGCTGTTTGTCCTACTCCAGGGTGCCAAGGAATAGGCCATATCCGTGGTCCATGGTATTCAGGACATCACAGGTAAATTTTTTTCTTCTTTAAATTATTTCATGGATAAATTAAAACATTATACAGATTAGTAGCTAAAGGGAGCATCATACATGACTCACTTGGAGCCAGAAATCTATCATACTGCCTTCTCTGTTCCTCAAGTCTTTCCTTGACATTTCCTACTGTCTTCACACCTCTGCCTTCCTGGAGCCTCTTTGGACTCTGAGGCCTTGTCAAAGACCCATGTCACTTCCCAGCAGCTCTTCTTTCTAACCATTTCTTATTTGCAGCACCCTCCTTGGGATACCTTTGCCACTCGAAGTCCCACCCAAGTTCTGAATTTTCTCCACACAGCCACTGTGTCTTGCTTTCTTTAGAGAAATTCTAGAACCTCTTGCCTTTTCCCCTCTTATTTTCACCTTTTCCCTCTCTTTTTCTCTATTTCTTATTCATTTGGATATGAGATAATTCTTGGATAGAATAGAAAATAGATGTGAAGTTGTGTTGCAGAATATACCTGTGCTTTAAATATTTGACAACAGTGTGGGAAGAATAGTGCTATAGTGAATAATAAGTACAAATAAATCTGTTAAGCTCTTTCTGTCCCAATATATAAGCTTTTTCTATCCAGGTCAATTGGTAAAATAATGGATAGGTGAATTATTCATATTGATGATCTAGTTGCAGAATATAACAGTTAAAATTGAACAGAATTGACATACAGCTTGCTGAAAAAAATATTTTTTCAAAATCATAGAAAAGTATAAAGGAAAAAAAATAAATATATAATATGTGAAGCAAGAAAACATTTGTTTCAATAAAAGAGATCCAAATAGAAGTTTTAGTGTTATCAGATGGTTACAGTTCTGGAAACCTGTGCTTGAAACAGTTCTAAACAAATTAAAACAAGTATGGTTGTAAGAAATAATGGTAAACATTCCCAAATAGCATGCATTAATGTTACATATGTAAATATAATATTGATATTAATATTTAAAGGAGAAGAACATTCTATAGTATCCATAAAAAGAAATAAGCTGAAGACATACAGACACCTTGGTTACTTGTGCAGATGTGTAGGAGTTGTGGATGTGAGCAGGGCTGGACCTGGTGGAGATGTTGCAATATTTTATCAGAGAAGGAAGAAAAGAGAGTAAAGGACATGTGGAGGTTGAGAAAGAAAGAGGGAACAATCACATCATCAGGATGGTGGTCTGTATTAGGGATGACCCTACTGGACTTACTAGAACCACTTTCTAGACCATTAGGGGTATGTGGCTACAAATAATACTCCTCAGACTTTTATTGTGTGTGTGTGTCTTTTTTTTATCTTGTTTTAAAATCTAGAACTGCAAAGTCCCATATGGTAGTCACTAGTAACTAAAATTAAAACTTTAGTTCCTCACTTAACCACATTTCAGATGCTCAATAACCCCTGTGGCTAGTGGCTGCCATACTGGGCAGCAGAAAAAGTTCCTTAAAGACAGCCATAAAAGGTAGTTTACCAAGTTTTGCCTTCTCATGGTCCATTTCTGAGTGCATGAAATAACTGGCCATCTTACAGCCTCTTCAAAACTGGAATTATTATCCTCAAAGTTAGCCAGACCATAATTTGCAGTTGTCCTGTCCATTAGCACCCTCTGGAGTTTACTCTCCCATAGCACTGGGCTGAAATAACAAGTACCACCCTGGACAGCTCCTTGAGATCACCAGTGTGCGTAGCTCACTCAAGACCTCTTCTTCCACTTCGTCAGAGCTGACTTGCCTCCACACTGCTCTTATGTGTAGTTCATTCTCCTTTCTCTACTTGGATTATGAAAATATTGTGAACAAACTCACAATGGGCATGTTCCATTTTGTTCCAGCACCTTCCCTGAACTTTTCTCATCCAGTATGATATTTAACTGTTTTTACTTGTATTATCTAATTATGAACAATATTTAGAATATCTGACGTGATTTTCTCAACCAAGTGCCTTAATGCTTGACCGTGGAACTTCTAAAGAAACTAGAATGTAAAAATAAAGAAGAGTTTAAAGAAAGGCATTCTATGACACTTAGAAACAATGAAATACTGAACACATGTAATAGAAGAACGGGGTGTTCTAAGGGAACTAGAAGGCACAAGGCATTTAATCTCCAGATCTTACAATTCACAGGCTGCTCAATGTGAGACCTCTGTGATCAGGTCGTGGCTCTTCTCCTGTCCTAGCCTATGTTATGATATAGCAGGGCTCCTGTAAGTGAGAGAAACATCTTCAAGAGCTTAACAATTCTATTATTTCAGAAAAGCAGAAGTAAAAGCAAAGAGTGCCTGTAGTTAGCATTTCTCTAGAATGAAAAAGACTAAAATTAGACAAGCGGGTATTTCTTAAACTTGCATTTTCATATAGAACTTTTAAGGTATTTAAATCATCAGGGAAATAAATTCTAACCTACGTATGCAAAGAAGAGCAGATAGATAACTTATTTGACACTATTTTGTATTGAAGAAATGAGGACAACTTGGTGGAGTTGATGTTGATTGTATGGACATTATTGGAGGGTGGAAGTCAGGTGGTATAAGATTAGCTCTAGTGGGTGCTGGGCATTTCTCTTGCTTTAATCTTCAGTGACAGGTCTCTTTATCAAGTCTAGCTTTGTGGTGCTAGAGTAACTCATTGACTACATCCATTTTCAGTTAATACATTGATTTCTTTTTAAAGAAACAGTTCTGTTCTTAATTCACTCTAGGTCATCAGATGCTGAACATCGCTTACAAGTTAGTCCATTTACTTATGTAACTATGTGTATAACTTAAGAATTTATTTAAATCCTCTTATAATTAAATGGGCAATATTGTTTTGATATCATAATCTCTGGGGTTTGTTTTTATGTTATTTCTGTTTTGTAGCCTAAATTTTACATATCTCTAAAAGGTGAAAAATATTATTCTTTAGTACGTGTCATTGGTGGTATCTGTTGAGAATATTACACACACACACACCTATTTAACTATACCTGCTAGAAACTTGCCATAATACATCCAACACCCAAGGTTGACAAATATTTTTCTTCTTATATGTCAATGAGAATTTTTAAAAGTTACTATATTATCCAGAATCTACATCATCTCTACCTTAAGTTTCCTGAAGCATTTAAATTAGCAAAACTTGCATATTCTAAAATGAAAGTCAGTTTTTTCTCTTGTCCTAGATTTGTATCTTTACCAAAGAATCATCATTCTGCAAGATACTTTTTATAGTCTCTATCCCAGAATATTCTTAGGCAGATTATTCTTACCTTTAAAAAAAAGAAGAAAACAATAAAACCAGGAAACTCCCCCTCCAGTTTCACTAAGGCCTATATAAAACAACTAAATTGGCTTCTGCTTCCAAAGCCTTGTGGAACTCTTGGAAATATAGTTGTGCTTTAAAGAAGGTGGATATTTCAGCAGCTTTTCTATAAAATACTTCCAAGCAATGGAATACTTGCAAGTAGTGAATTTTGTCTTACCATTTATGTCAAAATTTCTGGTTTTGGTGTTCTAAAATGAAGTAAACAATCTTCTTAAAATAAATTGGCAGCATCTTGTTTTGTACAGCTGATGAGGAGAACAGTGCCCTCAAGATAGTGCTCAGTGTTTGACAGTATCACTTTAAGAAACCAGGTAGGGAAACAAGATGGTGGAAGAGTAAGTAGAAGCTACACTAACCTCCTCCCAGAATGAGTCTGGATTTACAACTTAATTTTGGAGAAATCATCTGGAATAACCAACTGAACACTAGCTGAAGAGAAGTCTTATAACCATGGAGAGACAGAAAAGGCCGCTACATCACAACGTGACTGGTAGGGAGTACGGAGATGCGGAAGGGCTGGCTGGGCTCCCACGGGTGGCAGCTGAAGGGACTGAGAAACACCTCAGCAGCTGGGAGTTCCCCCTGAGAAGGGTAGGGTCTAAACACCCAGATGAGCTTCCCAGCCTACAGCAACAGAGTGGAAAGTAAAATAGTATCCAGCTGTGAAAAGCGAAAAGCCACAGGGTTTCTTGCTAGCCAGAGAGAAACAGCTAGAGGAAAAGAGCTCTTAAATGGATGACATACGAAAATATTTTGGCCCCCACTTACCCTGGGCTTGAGCAGAGGGAAGGCAGAGAGGACTGGAGACGCTTGGGGAGAGTTTGGTGTGGTGGCTTTGATGGGAGAACTGGGGGAGCAGCTGACCGGGTCCCAGTGCTGATTCACCCCCAGTACTGCAGGCAGACCATTCCCCTCCAAGTGCCATCAGCCTGAGGGGAAGCAAAAGCCCAGCCTACAGGAATTAAGCTGCCACACCCACGGTCCTTAAACCTGACGGCTAATCACAGATTGAATAGATTATCAACTAAAGAAGTCAGACAAAGGCAGTAGATCCCTGGAAGTCTCCAACAGGCTGCCTAGGACCAGACTGGTACATGATCTGACACCACCAGGGGCAGATCCAGGAAGTGCAGATCATTCTAAGAAGCACCAACAAACAATAGGAATCACAAAAATGGGGAGACAGAGAAACAACCCCCCATCAAAAGGAAAGGTAGAATCTCCAGAAAGAGTGCTAAATAAAATAGAGGGGAGCCAACTATCAGATATGAAATTGAAAGCATGGATTATGGAGAATCTCAATGAGCTCAGCGGAAACTACAAAGAACTCCAAGGAAACTACAAGGAACTCCAGAAGAACTACAAGGAACTTACTGAGAATTACACCAGCATGAAAAAGAACATAGAAGCTATCAATAAGAGCCAGGAGGAAATGAAGACTGCAATCTCTGAATTGAAAAACACAGGAGAAGGAATTAAAAGCAGGCTAGAGGAAGCAGAAGATCGGATCAGCGAGCTGGAAGAGAATGTAGACAAAAACTCCCAGACAGTGCAACAAAATGAAAAAAGACTGAACAAGACTGAAGAGGCTCTAAGACAGCTGCAGGACAACATGAAAGGTAATAATATCCGTATCATAGGAATTCCAGAAGGAGAAGAAGAAAAGCAAGGGATAGAAAACCTCTTTGAAAAACTAATGACAGAAAACTTCCCTAACATGAGGAGAGAAAGAGTCACGCAAGTCCAGGAAGCACAGAGGGTCCCAATGAAGATGAACCCCAACAGGCCCACTTCAAGACACATCATAATTAAAATGCCAACATTCAAAGACAAAGAGAGAATCCTAAAAGCAGTAAGAGAGGAACAACTAATAACATACAAGGGAGCTCCAATAAGGCTATCATCAGATTCCTCAGCAGAAACACTACAAGCCAGAAGGGAATGGCAAAAAATATTCCAAGCAATGAAAAACAAAGGCCTACAACCAAGAATACTCCACCCAGCAAAACTCTCATTCAAAATGGAAGGTGAAATAAGGAGTTTCCAAGACAAAAGAAGGCTAAAAGAATACATCTCCACCAAACCAGCATTGCAAGAGATGCTAAAGGGTCTGCTTTAAGAAGATGAAGAAACAGAGACAGACAGAGAGGAACATGAGTACAAAGGGGGAAAATGACAATTAATAAGTACTGAAAGAAAGAAGGAACTTCTACCATTTTCAACAACATGGATGGAACTAGAGAGAATTATGCTTAGTGAAATAAGCCAGGCAATGAAAGAAAAATACCTTATGCTATCACCTATTACAGGAAACTAATGAACAACACAAACAAATGAGCAAAATTGAACCAGAAGTATGTAAACAAGGAATAAAGTAACAGTAACAAAGGGGGAGATGGGAGGGAGAGAAGGGGGTAAGAAGAGGAAGGGTCTAGTCAAAGAACATGTATAAATGACCCATGGACATGGACAACTGGGTGGGGACTGAATGTGGGAGAAGGGGGCGCAGGGTGCAGGGAAGCAAGAGGAGGAAAAAAGTGGGACAACTGTAATAGAAAAACAAACAAAAAACTTTTAGTGGGGGAAATAATAAAAATATAAAGAATGGAAATGCGAGTTCAGTGAATATTAGGAGGACAATGGTTTTCCTTTACACTGTATATTTTTCTCCCTATCCAATTCCTCCAGAGTTTGGCATTCTAAACAAGTAAGTAATGACATAAGTTTCTTTGAATAAAACTAATAAGACCAGTTGTTAATAGAGGTTTTCTTGACTAAGACTTTGACTGGAATGTCATGCCTAAAGGAGACATGCTTGGGCTCTGGTTGTTACCAAAAAGCCCCGAGGAACTGGGAATGACTTTCAAAGGTAATAAAAGCCCACAAGATAAAAGGCCTGGTACCTTGGTTGGATGTGTGGTCCATGGCAATCTTTCCATGGAAGGAATGAAGGTTGTTTTCCTGAAAGATGGCTAGAAGGTACTTTAAGGCACAATGGAAAACCAGAAGGACCTGGAAAGGACAGGTGTTTACAGGCAAGACTGAATGCCAGGTATGTGGTTCTGCTTCTGTGCCCTGAAGGGCAGACTGGAGGTCACCCTAAATGTTCTTTGCGTAAGTTCCAGCAAAGCAGAACGATAGATCATAAGTGATCATTTGCTGCTCTTGTTGTGTTTATGCAAATGAACAGGATAAATTTAAAATGGACTTAATGCAGTCCATTTAATGACAAGGAGGGTAATTTTAGGGAGAAAAATCGTGGTTCAAGGAAAATCACAATGATCAGTGGTAGACTATAAAGTAGTGCAGCTAACCATCTTTAAAGTTTCTTTTCATTTAAAATTTGTTTTGATTTGAAAATTAAACTATGTCTGTGGTATTATCAAAGGGGTTCAATTTACAGACAAGAAGAATGTCAAATGCCTTGCAACCAGATGTCTTTCCGATAAGACAGTCCTGCAGATTTAGAGACTTGTATGTGGGTTATGTTACATAAATTAACATGTTTTCCATTTTCAAAGGGCATAAGCCTATGATCTCATTACCTGAGTGATTATCTGTATGTATAGGCCTCCCTTAATCCTGTCTGCAGTGCTGCCTCCTGAGACTCAACAGTTTGGCTGAACTAAGTGGCTGGGTTAGTGAAGAATGGGGTGGTCTGTGGGCTTCACTTTAAAACTGGTTTCTCTTTTCTGTCCTAATGGCTCGGACAGAAAGAGCCCAGAGGTCTGAGAGGGGGAAAATCTAAACTATTTCCCTCAGGCCAAACTAAGTATAATGGGCAAAAGGGTTTTGGACAGGTGAGATGTACCTGGCACACTTTCCTCCAAAGACGCCCTTCTTTTCCCTAATGTGGGACATTGAAAAATTAATACCTGTCTTTTGTCATCTAGTGGTTATGGATTGAATGATGTCTTTTAACCATGTTGCCAAATCTGTTGCCCCCAGAATACAACGAGGATGCCAGCCTGTTAAATCAAGCATGCTGTTGTCCGGGGACAGCCCGCCGACCTGGAGTCTGCATGATCCTTCCCCATGTGGAAAGGCCACCCCTGCCTCCACACCCCCACTCTTATTAGGGATTTCTGGACCCAAGGGTAGGCAGGACAATGACCATGTCCAGCTTGAAGCAGCTAGAGGAGCTCGAGACCTTCTCCCATTGTCCTTTATAAGATCATAAAGGGTCTTAAGTCTGAGAGGGAGGGATTGTTATTTTTTATTGTTAAAGTAATTAATTAATTAATTAATTAATTTTAAAAAAAGAATAAGAAGAATATATGAAAGGGTGAGGCAGGAGAGCTTGTACGTACAACCCATGGGCATGGACTTGGGGAGGGGGTATTATTGAGGGAGGGTGGTGCTGGGCGGAGGGGAGCAAAGGGGAAAAATTAGAACTATTGTAATAATATAATCAATAAAATATCCTTCTTAAAAAATAAAGGAAATCTGGTAGATTCCTTGGTGTCCTTTTTTAAATAGATTTCAGACAGGCTTTTTTTTTTTTTTTCTTTTTTTTTTAGTTTTCATTGAAATAGTCAAGGAGTTAACTGTAATATTTAAAGCTATTTGGAGTTCATGTAGAGTCTACATAAACAATTATTTGAAAGAAATTGTATCAGTTCCTATCTATGAAAATAGGATTTTTGGAACACAATTTACATTTTATATAAATTAATTTACATAAATGGAATGAAGTAGCTGTATTTGTTAACATAGAAATACTTAAAAATTACAACAGTGGGGCTACAGGATGTAAACTTACTTTTCAGTCAGGTTCCCGGATTAGACATACTGTTTTTTCCTGAGTGAAACATAGACACTAGAAGACTTGACTACCTCTGTGTCATAAAGCATACAAAGGTAATCTATTTAGGAACTAAGTTATATTCATTACACAGAGAACCAGGTCTTGTTACAATAAGGATCTCTGGCAAGGTGTCCTGTGTGGGTTTCAGGATAGGCATTGCTAGTGTGTGTGTGTGTGTGCATGTGTGTATGGTATGTCCTGTATGGTGTGTGTTGGCCTATTAATGTCTCAGGTTTCAGAGCTGGACTTCCTGACCTAGCACTTACTATGAAATAGAGGGCAAACTACCACACTATTCTTAGCCTCGGTTTCCTCATCTGTAAATGGGAGGGCTTTATACCAGAAAAGGATAAATTTCACAATGAGATTAAAACAGGCATAAGTCTTTATTTACTGTATAATATAATATATTACTGAATGCATAACTGGAGGGAATATAAGGAGAAACAGAATAATATTAGGAAGCTTTAAGTTATCCATTTCAGACTATGATTGATTAAATAGGCAAAAGAGAAATATGGAAATACAGTATCTGAATAACATGATTTAAAAAAAGAAGGTTGACTGAAAGGTAAATATCAAGCTGAAAACATAATAAACTTACTTAAATGAACTTTTCAAAAATCAGCTATTAGACCATAGACAGCTTAATGAACTCTGAAAACCAAACCAGTTCAGATCCTTCTCTGATCAAATGCAATAAAGCAAGAAATTATTGAGAAAAAAAAACCTCAATTACCTAGAAGACATGCAGAAAGACTTAGAAATATCACTTATGCAATCATAGGATCAAAGGAGAACCCAAACCTCAATCTCAGAAAATCTAAATTTAATATAATGAGAACACTAAAAATATAACTGTTTGGGATAACACTGTATGTGTGTTCAGAGGTAAATTTATATCCAGCACAACAAGGAAGAACGAAAATAAATATTCTACTGGAAAATTTATAAAAATTATTTAAATGAGTAGAAAAAGTAAAGAAAAATCAAAGTAAAATTTGAAATGAATGAATTGAAGCACAGAAAAACAGTAAATGAGTGAGAGTATTCAAGAGCTGGTTTTTTGAACATAACAATGCACAATAATAAATAATATGTACCAATACAGTGAGAAATAATCTTGAACAGTCCATGCAGTTTCTGAGAACTGGGGCTCTCCTTATTGATGGAATTAAGAGGCGAAGTCTCTTGGGTTTCTAGTTCCATTGCTCTGACTTTACGTGTAATGGTTTGTGTTAAATGGTTGACTTTCCTTTTCATGGAGGCCAGTGAAACTCTTTTGGGCTCTTGACCTCATAGACCTGTTTCCCATCACTCTGAGAAGCAGCCTTTCCTTTTCAAGGATAACATTTCCTCCTCCTGCTTCTTGGATGGGTTTTGATAAAAACACTCCCTGGTTGTATCACAGTGTAACCTTGGAAGATAAACTCTTCCAACTGACCTCTGACGCATCTCAGCCCTGCTCAGCTGCAGTCGGACATATCTAATGGTCTATTAATCAACACCTCCCGAAGCAGGGGACCCTTCTGGGACCTTCTGTCCTCATCCCCCAGTCCCCTAGTATGAATTGGTTTCTCTGTGAGTTTGATAAACAACCGTCTTTTGGGGACTTACTGGCCTCCTGAAATTCCCTTTACCTCCCTTCTGTTGGATCCCTTGTTTCTTGGATTCTGAGTCTTCTTCTCACTGGGTTATTTTCTCCTAGCTTTTTGGGATAGGATTTGTGGGAAGTATGTATGTATGTATGTGTGTATGTATAGTTAAAATACATTTTTATCTTTGCTCAGCCATAGTTGTTTAGATGTGGATAGAATTCCAATTGGAAACCTTTTTTCATCAGAATACTTAAGGCATTTCAAATTTCACTTTGTAAAAAGGGTTGTTCTTCCTCCCTGTCACTTCAAGAATCTCACCTTGCCCTAGATATTTTTAGGACTTTCCCTTTGTCCCTTGTGTTCTGAAATGAGCCTTATTCACTTATTGGTTTAATGTGAAAACTCACATTTTTTATTTCTGGTAAATGTTCCTTTAGTATTTATTCTCTATGCCCCCTTTTCTATTTGCTCTGTTTGCTTTTTTGCATCGATACTTGGATTTTCTCTCCCAGCGTTAAAGCCCTTATCTTTTGTTCTCTCCTGTGGAATGTTTCCTCGGCGTTGTCTTCCAGTCCTTTGATGGAAGTTTTAAATGATTCTATGAAGTTTTTTCAGTTTCTGAGAATGAATCTTTATTCTCCTATTTGTGTTTTATTGCACCCTGTTTTTATCTGATAGATTGTGTGTCTTTTCTTAACTCTGAAAATATTTGAGGCTGTTCTTTTCCCCTACTCCCAGTATCAGCTTTTTTCCCCAGGTACTTCTATTTTTATTTGTTTGTTTTGTTTGCTTTGTTTTGTTTTGGTTAGTTTGGTCAGCTTGTTTCTATCATATGACAGGCATTTCTCAAATCCTGGCAGTCTTCCTTTGTGTTCATTCTTGAGAGTGAGGTACCAGAAAGCTGGTATGTTGGGGCCTGCCAGTTGGTGAGCTTCATGGATTGTGGTCAAGCAGGGACCCAGCCAGCACCAAGGAGCCCCCAGTCACCAGCAATAGGACTCTTCAGAGTAAGCTCCTTTCAGCAGAGACTATCTTCCAAATTTTTTTCTGGTATGTCTTTCTGGCATTCTTTATATCAGACTCTTTGCTCTCAGTTTATCCACTTTCCAGTTTCAAAACTGTGTTGAATTATTTTATCTTCTGTCATTTCTTCTCTTGTGCTTTGTCTTTATGCATTTATACCCTTTAATTAATTAATTTATTTATTTTTTAAAAGATTTTATGTATTTATTTTTTAGAGAGAGAAGAAGGAAGAAAGAGAGGGAGAGAAACATCAATGTGTGGTTGCCTCTCATGCACCTCCAATTGGGGACCTGCTGTGCAACCCAGGCGTGTGCCCTGACTGGGAATCGAACCAATGACACTTGGTTTGCAGGCTGGCACTCAATCCACTGAGCCACAGCAGCCAGGGCTATTTATTTATTAGTAGTAAGGGAAAGGATCTATTAACAAGGAGAAGGGATAAACTCACATTTCCAACCTGCTATGTTTTTTCTTATTTTGAAAACTTTGTGTACCACCCAAATATTTAGCTAACAGTGTATGACATTATGTTTAACACTTTGGAGTTTTCTACTTCATCATAATAACAACTTCTTTGTGATATACATTAGTCCCTCTATATAGCGGTTCACTTGCAGCCTCACTGTATCACAGGATTGTTAAAAATATTATAATTATTTATCGCGGATTTTCCACTATATCGCGGGATTTTGCGGTATTGTATACGTATGTTGTTAAAGTTACATAGGTTTAAGAGTGTAGAATATGTTTAAGAACATAAGTAGTGTTTATAAAAGTATGGAAAAGGTTAATAAGGGACTGGAAATGGTTTATAAGTATGTGGGAAGGGTTTATAAAGCCTTAAAATATATATAAATACTAAAATAAACGTAAGGTTCCTACTTCATGGATTTTCACCTATGGTGGGAGGATCTAGCATGTAATACCTGCGATAAGTAAGGGAATACTGTACATAGAAAATAAAAGATTTTGTGTAATAATTTTTTGTTTAATTTGGATTTATAAGTTTTATGAATTTATAATGGCTGATTGGCATACTGTGGTCAAAGAATTCTCAAAGACATGGTTTTCATTTTATATTCAGTTTTTCTTAATTTGTTGTCATCTTTAGTTACAACTTCTATCATGCCAAAAGAGTTCCTTAATGACATGTGTTCACATTTATCTGATTCCTTTGTTACTTGGCCTGTCATTTTCTTTGACATTATGTTACCACATAGTGAAATTGAACTGGGTGGAAATTTAAAAATAAACTTTGCTGATGTATTTTTACTTTAATAAGTAAAAGGAAAAAGTATCTGACTTTAGATAACACGTTTAATTCTCAAAATGACATGATTAACGAATTTAGTAAAAGCTTTGATGAAGTAAAAAGATCAGTCATAGGTTTTTAAATCACTTTTACCTATTACTATAAAAATCTTGAAGGTCAGTGTATATGTCTGATTTTACTGAACTGGGAAATAATTGTGTGAGAATTCTCTGGGGTATTTTTCCCTACATTTAAAGAAGATTGCATATGGAATGTTTAGTTTTATAGCATCTGAAATGTTCATTTACAAAGATACTATGTTCTTTGACACATTCTAAGGATTTTCCTAAGTTCAAAATTCCAAACTATAAGAATTGCTGGGACTGTAGAAGCTGTACCTTATTATAGTGAAAGTAGATATGACTTAGGTTTATTTTTGTGAGAACAGTTTATAGCAATTAATGGGAGACCAAAATGATATCTCATAATTTTAAACCACCTTAAAAACCAAAATCAAAGTAAAATATTGGGGGAAGGCCCCAAAAGTCTAAATTCAGAATCAGTTCTGAAGAACTGACACATTGTTTAAATTCATAAGAGCTTTAATAGGAGAAACTTACATGGGCAAAGCAACTGTTCCCAGTGACTGCCAACCTGGAAGAATCCACACCCCTCCCAGGACAGGATCCCTTCTTAAAGGGGTTTAATAGTAAAACCATATAGTGAGTAGTCACTTAGACCACCAGAAAATACAATGCATTCCTAAGTTAACAGAGGACATCAAGCAATTATCCTAGGCTTTTCATTCATTAACCCCTTCCTGGAGGCATTACACTTTTGTTTGAACAGCATTCCCCAGTTTGTGGTTTGGTTTTCTGCTTAGTCAGCCAAGCCTGAGGCTACGGAGAGTTGATTCCAATGTTTCCCAGAAGCCTTTGCTTCTAGAGCCATATTCCATCTAAAGTGAGTTCCCTTCACTGTAAATGAAGAAAAACCATTCTCTTAAAACATAAAAATATTACCATGTACATTATTTAAAAATCGGTACTATTTTGTTACAAATTAGTCCATGGGCAATAAAAACATTTTGGATAATATTTAAATAAAAACCACTTGTACTCCAAATACTAAGTAAATGCTTTAAATCTGCTTCATTTTTCAGGCTTTTTTCATATATATTTTTTTCCATTACTAGAATCAGACAGGACATACAATTTTTTGTCATTTGTTTTCAGTAAAATAACAAATAGTTCCTTGTGTTATAATTTTTAAGATACATTAATGAGATGTTATCTGTTGATAAGTTTCATAACCATTGTATCTGTGTTATGGATTCTGTATTAGTTAAAAATGACACTTTGTTCTATTTTTTTCCTTGATCTCTGCATTGTTTCACAGATTTTCATTTTAGTGTTCCTAAAATCTTGGCCTATTCCATTTTTTAGCCTTTCATGTTATTTTATTTAGGTATGCCTTTTGTGAAAAATATATTATTATATAAATTGTAAATATTCCAACGTGTTTTATGCCTTAAATATTTTTGTTTCTTTTATGAGGGTGGTGGGCAAGGAAGGGGGCCTTTCTTTTTTCTTACCTTCCTTCTTTTCAGAATATTTTGTTTGTTGGTAACTTTCAGTTAAGTAGGAAGGCTTTTAATTATTCTAAACTTTATTCTAAAGTTTTTCTAGATGCATTTTTAAACCTACATTTACTTAACCAACATAGACATTAGAAGAACATTAATCTTTGGCTTTCTTTTGTGGAATTTGAAATGCTAAATATCCCTCCTCACCCCAATCCAACATACCCACTTGTGTTCATTGAATCTGTGATTATATACTTTACTATTTTTTTCTTTCCAATTTTTAAACAATAGAGATCCACTACTCTTGGAAAGAAAAAAGTGGGCAAACAATTTTGCAATATTATTTAAAACAACAATACACATTTATTTCTATCTATTTTACTGGTTCAAGTGGTAACTTCAGTCCTTTCCAGCCACAATTTTCTCATTTCTTGATTTAACATTTTTTATTCCTTTTTCTGGAACAGTAATTTTCAGGTTTGTTTTCATTTGTCTATGGTGCCTGCATATTATATCTAAAATATTTTGCATATCAGAGAATGCATCTTACCCATGAGGAATTTGAGAAGAGATAGATGTTTTAAGCCCAGGCCTTTTTTTTCCTCAGCATTTCATCCGTGTTACTTCATATTCTCTCCTAGACTTACCGGACAGGGGCTTTCCCTGAGCGGGTCTTCCCAGGCCAGCCAGTAGTGTGTGGGTTCTTGATTTCATGTAGGAAAGATTTCACAACCCAGAGTTCAGGTGACTATGAGGATACATTTATTAAAGCTGGGGACAGTAAAACAAGGAAGGACTTAGCATAGAAGAAGCAACAGGAGAGCCTAGGCTTGGCTGCCTTAGCTCACTGGGAAGTCAGAGAAAAAGGGGCCTTGGAGGTAAGTTCAGGGGGTTAGCCTGGGATGAGCTGCCACTGCCCATTGCTTTAGAGTTTAGGAGACTGGAGCATGTGGGGAAAGAAGGGAAAGGGAATGGCTCCGGCTGCTCCTCAGAGGAAGAGAGTGTTTGGGGGCTTTTGTTCTGAGGTTTTTATCTCTCTCTTGCAGGCAGGAATTTTACAGGAAATCTCAGCGGAGGGTTTCAATAGAATATTCATCAGTTTTCCAGGTTGCATTTTCAGGGACTTGGTCTACACTGATTGGTCAGTGACAGGGCAGGGTGTCTTCAAGTCATCGCAGTTGGTTCTAGTGTCGCCCACATGGTTTTGCTGCTGTTCTGGGCCTGGAGCTGAAATACAACTGAGACCTAGATGTTATCATAAGGGAGGTGACCTTTTGTATCTAGCTGTAAATTGCTCAACTACTTTGTTCAGCTGTCTGTCTCAGTTTCCCTATTCCACTTGCCAAGAAATTTTTCTAGCTTCTTACTATCCTGTCTCATTAGTTTTTACTGTGATGCTGGCAAAGTGTAATGCCAACCCAACCGATGGTCGTTTCAGAGGTAGCCTGCCCTCCTTCTATCAAAGTTTCTATAGGATACCTTTATATTTTTACATATATATGTAAACTTTAAAAATTCCCTGCATATGTCTAGACACAGTTTTCTTTTCATTGAGTTTATCTGTAATGCCATATTTTCAGTTTTTAGGCCAGAGTTTCTACATCAAATCATTTTTTTCTTCAAGTATTTTTTAAAGTTTTATTTATAGTCTAACTATTGTTCTCCTCAAAATTTTTATTAAATGACATTGGTCCTGGGCATCTATCCCTCATGCCGCTCATCTTTTCTCTCATTATTTTCAGCTTCTCATCTTTTCCCTCTGGGTACTGGGGAACTGCTTGACTGTGTGTTCTAAATGGTTGGTTGGATCTACTGTGCCTCCCCTGAGATTCTTCCCCAGTGTGATATTAGAACTCCTCCTTGCAAGTTTTCCTGACCTTTCTTGTTTCTTACCAACTCCATTACCCTTTACTACTAAGCAGGTACCATGAGAGACATTCTAGACATAAAGGTCTTAGTTGACCCTAACACATAAACATCCCTATGGTGGCAAGTATCATTTCTTTCTTTCTTTTTTTTCAAAATAAAAAGTTTCAAGTGTGCTTAGCTCTTAATTTAAAGGAACTTAAAAAATATTCCTTATAATTTCAGGTGGTTGGACAATGGTAAATTTACATCATCTCTGGGCCTCAGATTTTTTATCTAGTAAACAAAATAATTAGACTAGGTGACTTCTCATTTCTTTTTTAGAAACTATATCTGTGATATTATTTACTCTTAAGAGATATATAATTTTCTTAAGCTCTACAACATACTGCCTGGATAGAATTTACTCCCATTGCTGTTAACTTACCTATAGGTAGATTACATTGTTTATTAAAATGCAAATGTCATAAGTTCAAGATCTTTATTTCAAATGTAAGGCCCATAACTGCAAAACTGTTGCTAGCAAAAAGCCAGGTTGGAACAACCCCTTTCCTAAAAATACCTTAAACATTAAGATGAACAATTCTTCCATTATCTGCTAGACATAGGAAAAAATTATAATTCCATAATTAACTTGCTATGATTTCCTGGATTTACTCATATTGTTGAAGAATTTATCCTAACTAACTGCATGTTTGGAAAACTCAGTAATATGAGTTAAAATGAACTTATTTTTTCTAAGAAGTAACATTCCTAAGTCTAGGAAGTTTGTCACTCTCTATAGTTTTTTCCTTATTTATAAATTAAGCTTAAATATATCATTATTTTGGTGACTCTTTTTAATATTTTTAAATAAACATCATTATTAAAAGGTGATGGCTAAAATCCAAGCTGATAACATAGCCAGGGTCAGGCTGCCTTTTGTGAATGAGGATAATGTTGATAGTACAACTTGCAGTCATGTGTCACATAACATCTCGGTCAGCAAGAGACCACATGTATGATGGTAGGCACATCAGGTTATAACGGAGCTGAAAAATTCTTCCTGCCGACTTCTGGTGAAAGATAAAGACAGAGTCCTGGCAGCAGCAAGAGAGAGGCTGAGAGTTGCTTACAACAGGGTGCCTATAGGACTATCAGCTGATTTCTCAGAGGACACTTTGCAGGCAGGAAGGGACTGGCAAGAAGTATTCAATGTGATGAAAAGCAACCTACAACCAAGATTACTCTATCCAGCAAAGCTATCATTTGAAATGGAAGGGCAGATAGAGTGCTTCCCAAACAAGGGGAACCTAAAGGAGTTCATCATCACCAGGCCATTATTATATGAAATGTCAAAGGGGCTTACTTAAGAAAAAGAAGATCAAAACTATGAACACTAAAATGACAACAAACTCACAACTATCAACAACTGAATCTAGAAAATAAAAACAAAATCCAACTAAGCAAAGCAGAATAGGAATGGAATCATAGGTATGGGGATCATTTGGAGGGATATCAGCTGGGAGAGGGGAGGGGGAGAAGTGGGGAAATGGTGCAGGGCCTAAGAAGCATAGTCGGTTGGTACAAAATAGACAGGGGGATGTTAAGAATAATATAAGAAAGTGTGAAGCCAAAGAATTTATATGCACGTCCCATGGACATGAGCTAATGGGGACAGGATTGCTGGAGGGAAGGGGGGTACTGGGCAGAAGGGAGCAAAGGGGAAAAAATCGGGTCTACTGTAACAACATAATCAATAAAATATATTTAAAACAAAATGAAAGAGCTAACCCTGCATAACTCATACTATGTGCCAGGCAGTGTCCTAAGCACTTAATAAATGTTAATTCACTTAAAAAAAATTCTTACGCCAAGTAACATTATAGCAGTTGTAATATTGTAGTAGAAAGCATTACTCCGTGCTGGTGTAAAAAAACCTACTGTGCTTCCAGCTGTATAAAAGCATAGCATATATGATATGTACAGTACATAATACTTGATAATGATAATAAACAACTATGTCACTGGTTTATGTATTTACTCTACTTTTCATCGTTATATTAGAGTGTACTCTTTCTACCTATAAAAAAGTAAGGTTGCTTTGAAATAGTATATCACATTATGCCAGTAGCAGTTTTGTTCACATCCTATTTACCGTGTCTTTTAATTGCATCATTCCTTCTTATGCTTGATTATATCTTATGTTGTTTGTACAGTAACATGCTGTAGCCTAGGAGCAATAGGCTATACTATATATTAGGTATAGCCTGTACCATGTATTAGGCTATGTCATCTAGGTTTGTGCAGTATACTTTATGACGTTCACACAACAAAGAAATCACCTAATAACACATTTCTCCAAATATATCCTCATTGTTAAAAGGTGCATGACTATTTTCAGAAGTTACTTGCAGGCAGACTATAGCATAGACTAAGTTTGATACAAAATTTTAATGATTTTTTTCCTTGAAAAGTTTATTATACAAGATAATAATAGCAATCATAATATGCTGTATTTTCATGTTATTTAACCACTTACATAATGTTTCACATGTTTTATCTTAATTAATACACAAAGCAGCCTTGTGTTGTAAAGTTTTAATCCTTAATGAATCAAAAAAGCACATCTTGGACAAGTTATGTCTTGTCATATGGCACAGCTAATAAGTGATTTTAAACTAAATGCCTTCTACTTACTTGTCTGGTACTGCTTCTCCTACTGCAGATACATGTGTCCGAAAAGGAAATGGTATTAAACTACATGTAAACATGTTAACACCTGAGAGCTGTTAAAGTACTTCTTATAAAACATGAACTGTCAGTAAGAAACTAATAAATCATGCTAAGTGAAATAAGGCAGACAGAGAAAGATGACAAACCTGTATGATTTTACTTATATGTGGAATCTAAAAATAAAAAAAAAAAAAAAAAAAACAGAAATATACCCATAGATACAGAGAGCAAGCTGATGGTCGCCAAAGGAAAAGGAGGTAGAGAAATGGGTGAAATTAAAAAATAAAATAAAAAGAGACTTACAAATCAGAAATCTGAAGTAAAAGCTTTAGTTATGAAAATATTAATTTAGGTATGATGATTTTAATTATTCCTTGGTCTCAATATTCTCATTATGAAGATATACTATGGCATCATATTTCAACTTTTGCTATTATAATCGGTACCCACATATGTCATATTTAATATTTACTTGCCTGTCTTTATGTGGAGCCAGATGGAAGAGGTATATTGCCTATTTATAAGAACTAGCTGTTATTACTGAATTTTCCAAATTCCTCAGTGGTAATAATGAGTGCAATTGAGAGTGAACTAGAATTGCATTAGAACTTCCAGAGCAATAATGCTAAGTAAATAAAGTGGTGCCTTGTATCTGCAAATGATCATGCTGATTATTAAACTAGACACAGTGGTATTGACTTAGTTATAATAATACATGCTGTAGAAGTTGCAAGTATGAATGGAGAACCAGTAATTCTGAATGTAATAAATGGATTTTGGTCTTGGAAGTCTTTTATAAAATGTTGTAAGCAAAGGTTATGTAGTACATATATAAATTAATTTAGAAAGGTGTAGCATTTTCATTCCAAGTTAAATGCCCAACAGAAATGTATGTGTATGTTCACTAAAAGACATGTGCCAGAATTTTCATAGCAGCACCATTTATAATAGCCCAAACCTGAATCAACAGTGAATGGATAAGTTGTGTCATATTCACACAATGGATGCTATACAGCAAGATGACAGGCTCGACATACAATAATGGATGAAGCTCACAAATATAGCATTGACTGAAACATTTGAGCCAAACACAAATGGTAAATCCTGAATGATTTCGTTAACATAAGGTACAAAAACAGGCAAAATTTACTATTATATAAAAATTCAGGACAGAGTTACCTTTGTGGGAGTGATTGGAAGAGAGGGATTGGAGAGGCTTCTGGGATAATATTCTGTTTCTCGATGTGGTGCTTGTGACAAGAGTGTGTTCAATTTGGGACATCAATTTATAATCCGTGCATTCTGTATGTAAGGTCTACTTCAATAAAAATAATATCTGCAGAAAATTACAAGGATGTTGAGGTAGTCTTCCTAGCTAACATTACTCACAAATTGACCCTTTATGTTTGCTAGATCCAGCACCAGCCTGACCTGACACTAAGCCAGAAGGAAGCCCAAAAACTTATCTACTGCAGAGGCTGCAAATGACCAACTCAGGTGGCAGTTGACTAGCTTCCTAGGCTTACCCTTACTAAGGCCTGAGAGTTCAGTGAAGTTCAGAATGAACCTGTGCTATTTTTTTAACCCTCACCTGAGGATATGTTTTTATTGACCTCAGAGAGAAAGAAACAGACAGACAGACAGACATCAGTGTGAGGGGTAAACATCAATTGGTTGCCTCTCGTATGCACTGGGACTGGGAATTGAACCGACAATCTTTTTGTGGATAGAATAAAGCTCAAACCAACTTAGCCACTAGGCCAGGGCTTCCACCTGTTCTATTTTAAGCCTGATGTCATTTCACAGCTCATATTACTCATCTTGGGTTTTAATCTGCTTTACATGTCTCTGTCATGGACTAAAAATGAGCAAACAGAATAGTAAAATGATGAAATTTCCCTGCATTAGGAATTAGGAACTTTGCTTTTCAGCCTTGTGTTCTGGAGTACATTTTCCAGCTATTGGCCTGTTTTTGCTTCCTTTATACTTAATTTTGGATGGGTAGTGAAATGACTTTTCCTCAAAGCAACAAGTCTTACAGAGAGGCATATCAGGGTAATTAAAGCTGACCTTAAATTCCTTCTAGAAAAATCTATATTTTATGAAGAACTATGATTTTATCCTGGAATTAAGCCTTGGACATATACATCTCTCCCACACATGGAAGAGGAATGCAGTCTTCTGTCGAGTGGTATTTGGCCTGGCTTGTGTGCTATTTAAATGAGGTTTAGAAATAGATGGTAAAATATTAAGAATAATAAAATAGTTAGTACCACTACTTTGAGTATTTCCTGAACAGTAAACTGCAGGCACACAAGCTTCACGCCCTGTCTGTTTCTCTCATCTCTACTACCTACACGTTTATCTAAGAATTCTTTGCTCATAATTCACGAAAATGAAATCTTTTTCAAAAGAACTAAAAACTGTTTGTTGATCAGCAAACTGATGTTAGATCCTAAGCACGAGGAGACCGCGGCTGCATGCACTGCCTCTGTGTCATCAGCGTATGGTCAGCAGTTTCATCAGTTGTGGTTCCCGGTGACAGTTGCTCCAAACAGGTTCTAATTTTTGTCCACAGATATAAGTGCTAAGAATGTTGGCACAGTGTCTGTAACTATCATATTTCTAAAAAATTAAGCAAGCAACTGGTGGTAAAAATAAACTATGATGTTATATAATTAATATGTTAATAATTGGTAGAAATTCAGTGGTAGGCTGGCTATGTGCCAATTCAGTACAGGTACAGATCAACCTTGTAGAGGGGGCACTTTGAAGGGAAGAGTGCTGCTGTTCTGGTAACAAAACAAACTGGGCCAGATTCTTTAGGAAATAGTAGGTATAACTTAAAATATGTAACTGTACCTGGATGTGAACATTTGCCAAATGAATGAAGTGTCTTCTACAATACATGAAAAAAAAAAAAGGAAATCCTCTAAAAGAATGAAGCACTAGGTATTCATTTAATCAGTTATTTCTGGTGCCACTTAACAATATTTAAAAATAAGGTCACATAAGTTGCCAATGAATTGCTTGTCATAGAGTTTCTTCTGAATAGAATAGCTAGGAACTTCAAAGAAAAACACTGGAAATTTATGACTTAAAAATAGTTAAAATTTTGCATTTACATCTTCAATTAAAAGAACTATTTGTCTTTAACAAAATATATTGATATCACCTGGGGTGGCTTATATTCCTTGCCTTTCTATACACTTTTCATCCTTTCATGAATAAGCATTTGCTGAATCCATTTTATATGCCCAGCATCGTGGTAGGTATAAGATCTATCCCTGTTTCTAAAAGCTCACAGTCTAGGGAAGGAGATCCATAATGCTTATAATGTTAATTAAATGGTGTGAGAATGGTATGTTGGGCAAGCTGTGTATGAGTGGTTATATGAGGGTTCTTGATTCAGTCTAAGAGATTCAAGAAGCTTCCTAAAAAAGGTGATATCATGCCTGAGTGCAGCAGGATGAGGAAGATTTAACCCCCACAGGGAGGAAGGAGTGATATTCCAATGAGAGAGAGTAACTAGGACATAGAACAGTGTGTGTGTGTGTGTGTGGGCGCGTGCATTTGTCTGTGTGATTGCGCCAAATGTTAAATACATGGAACTTGGAATTGGGTGGTGATAATGGGGGATGAAGGTTGACAGATGAGACTGATGAAGTGACCAGAGCCTTTTCCATTGTATTCCCAAACCTTTCCAACCTTTTCTGGCATGCGCCTTCATAGCCTCTGAGATTGGAGGTTCAGAGCATAGATATTGCATCTTGAATTCAGGTCTGAGCCCATGCACCCCTGTGGTTGTCTTTTTCCCAGATGCGTATGCTGGTGGCTGACTGTTATTCTTTACAAGCACATCTGGTCCAGTAAATGTAAAGGCTAGCTTTTCCTTCTCATGTTACTAATACAGAGTATTAGACATTCTTTCCATGACTATACTCAGCATTCTCTAGCTAGTCTAGGATGTGGGCATGAAGAATACATCTTTCCTAAAATGCCATTGTGGTTTCATTGTTAATAATCCTTTGAGAAATTTTTTTAACAGCACTTCAAAATTGCTTTTTTGCTGTGTGCCAAGATTTTGACTTAGGATGCTATATGTAATTATTACAACAAATGTTTTATAATAGATATTATTTCCATTTTATAGATGAAGAAACTGTGGTTGGTTTGGCAGGATTAGCCATTTTACTGGCTACCAGTCAATGGCAGAGCCAGAGTTTGAATATAGGTTGTTTGAGCTCATCATTACACTAAATACCATCTCCCTCCCCTGATGTTAAATTAAGGATGCCTGTGGTGTAGAGGAAATTCTATACCCAGGTGGTGTGTCCTCGCTGTCCTGTACCCCCATTCAGATCCTGCAGCCCTACCCAGGTTAGGCACTCTCTGGGAAGTGCTAAAATTATATTTCATATAATTTCAAGGTTCATTCCCTTCCCTACTCCACCTCTTCTGCTCTATTCTCCAAGAGGAAAGCTCTTACTTCACTGAAAAAATAATAAACATCCAGTCATAATTCTTTCCCTCCACAGAACAGAGGAGTCCTTCTCCTGCTCACTGCTTGTCTCTGAACCCCACCCTGACCCTTGTTACCCATTGTCTATAAATCAGCCTTTTTCTTTCTAAATGCATCTTTCACTCAAGACCTAAGCATACTCTTAGAATATCTATATAAAGGAAAACTTCAGAGAGAATGAACAAACTACAATCAGACACAGTGACATACAAGAACCTCACAAATATCATGTTAAGTGAAGAAGCAACACCAAAACAACACACAGAGCATAATTCAAATTATATCAAGTTCTGCAACTGGCAAAACCAAGCACTCCTGTAGAGGGACATATGCACAACTGGTAGAACTATAAATAAGAGCAAAGAAATAATAGCGAGAAGGTGGGGTGTGAGTGTTAACAGTGTTCTCTTTCTTGGCCATGAGGGTAGATATGCAGGTATTTGCTTTATAATTGTGTTTTAAACAAACAAACAAACAACAACAACAAAATATATATATTGCCCTTATATATAGAATCTATCCAACAAAAAAATAATAAAACTTTAAACGTACCTTAATTTCTTATATTAAAAAAATATTTTTTGAACTCAAGTCCCTCTATAACTTTTTCACATCCCCCCTCTGCCCTTCACCTGAGACATCCTGTGGCATGATGTGTCTCCCTGCCCTTTACCCCAGACGCTCTGAGGGTGGTGTGCCATCTACCTGCCACTTTAGCACTCCTTGGTGCCCTGTCACATGGCTTTTGGCTACAGTGCCTAAGTCACCTGCTGTCTTCTTGTTGCTGAACTCTGTAGTTATTTCTAAATTCTCACAGGTCCTGCTTTTCGGCATCATTTTTGGTGTCTATTTCTCCCCATTTCACTCCTTTAAATTTTTATTGTTTGCCATGACATTCCCTTCTCTTTCTCCTAGTCTTCCTTTTCAGCTTCTTAGTTGACTTCCTAAAATTTTCTTCCTCAGGGTCCTTCCCAGGACTTCCTCTCTCCTCACTCCACTTCGGAGACTCTTAACACTGGCTGTGGATAGAATCGCCAGGGAAGATTTGTGCAAACAAAACATTGATGCCTGGGCCCCACCTTCCAGAGGTTCTGACTTTACTGAACAAGGTAGACCCAGGTGTCAGGGTTGCTTTAAAATTCTTCAACTGGTGCACAGAGGCTGAAAAACCACTTTTCTCCTGCTTACTCAGCAAACTCTCCTTGGGTCATTTCATGGATTCATGTGTTATCATGACTTCAATGACATCTCAATGCTCATGGCTTCCAGGAGATTCTTCCAGCCTAAGTCACTCCTGACCAGAGGCCCAAGTATCCAACTTCCCGATGAGCATCAACTTTCGGTTTTTGGCTCCTCGGTCTTCTCATATTCAAAGTGGAACTCATTACCCCCATCAAAATGTTAGTGTGTGGTGTGATCATTTATCTAGTTACCCAACTGACAATGTGAGAAATAATTTTTAACTCATTCCCCTCTCTTCTGATACTTAGTCAATCACCCAATCTTATCACTAGATTTCACTTCCTAAATGGTCTCAAATGTGTTCCATGTGTTTCCATTTTCACTTCAACTGTAGTTCATGCCATTCTTTCTCAGTGAATCATTCAGCAACCTCCTGGTTGGAGCACCACTCACTGTTTCCCTCTCTGCAGTCAGACTGGTTTTTTCCAAATGTGAAGCTAACCATCTCACCTCTATGTTTGAAGCACCACTCCATGGCTCCCATTCCTTGCAAATACATTAACATGGCTTATAAGGCCCATTGGCACTGCAGCCATGCACAGATTCTGGTCTCATAATGTCTGAACACACTTCTCCTACTGCTGGAAATCCTTTTGCAATCCCTGTTTCCAAATACACTTCACGTGGGTGAGCCCCATGCATTGTAACACAACTTTGATATTATTTTTAGAAGATTTCTATGGTTTCCCCTCTCTGGTGTGACCTTACATTTGCTCCCAAAGCATTGGGTACTTCCCCCATCCCTCACAGTGTACCTGTGACATGCTTGCAGGGCTAGTGACCTTTTTCTAGCATGGGACAGCATGGCTGAAGGTAGGCATTTGTGTTGGTCACCACTGGACCCTGTATTCTAGCCAAGTGCCTGGCACACATGCAATGGCAAGGAATAAGATAGTTTTCAGAGCTCTTGAAATTAAGAATTACAATGTAAAGAAGTAAATATTGGAAGAAATTTTCCTGAGTAAATCAAAAAGCAAATATTTATTGATCAATGAGAGATGCAATTCTCAAAATGCAATTTTGTTTCAATGATATTCTTGACTATCTTAGTCTGTTCAGCTGCTATATCAAAATACCACAGACTGGGTAGCTTATAAATAACAGAGATTTATTTCTCACAGCTCTGGAGGCTGGAAGCCCTGAGACCAAGGTGCCAGCATGGTCATGTTCTGGTGAAGGCCCTCTTCCTAGTTCATAGCCAGTGTCTTCTCATTGTGTCCTCACTCAGTGGAAGGGACAGGGAAGCTCTGTGAGATGTCTTTTGTGAGAGCATTAGTCCCATGCATGAGAGCTCTGCTTTTATAGCAGCACACCTCCAAAAGATCACACCTCCCGATACCATGATGAGGGACATTAGGCTTTCAATATATGAAGGGGGGGCAAACATTCAGTCTATAGCATTGACTAATTGTTTATTCCAGAAACATTGGTTGAAATATTGCTGTGTCCAAAGACTATAACAGAAGCCACAAGAAGTGATAAAAGGAACATATAGATTCTCAAGGAGCTTGTTGATTAATATTGATGAGAAATATATGGAATATATTAATACAGATGATTTAATACAAAATAGAAAATGATACATATCTTAGAATAAGCACAGTTAAGTACTTCTCAATGGAGAGAAATTAATTTGCAGTGGTTTCAGAAAGCTTCCCAGAGAAAGTGATGTCCATGCTGGAAAGTGGGTCGAGTCAGCCAAATCTGTGTGGAGAAGGGAGGGAAAGGAAATTTCTTGGCAGAGGGAAGGCATGGCTTGTTCCTTCACCTCCTTCAAAGACAGACACCTTAGTGAGGACACACCGCCGCATGTAAGCATTGTCTTATCTCCCCACTGCTTTATTTACCATCAATGTAAATATATATTTGTGTGTGTGTGTGTGTGTGTGTGTAGTACTGTTCACTGGGGTATCTCCAATGCATCTGGCACATGGTAGGTGTTTAATTCATATTTTTGGAAGCAAGGAGGGGAGAAAGAAAGAGGCATTTGCATGTGAATTTGGTTCTAATCTCTAAGCAGGTACACTATAGATATTGCAGAGGTGATATAAATGTATTCTAGATGCCTGAATCCTCCACTTTGCTTAACTGTACATTGGAGCAATTTAAACACCCTGTTTCACATTTACTTTTCTCCAGGCTTTAAATATCTGGTTTTTGAAAAAATAAGTGTAACAAACTGAAGTTGTCCTTGAGTTGTCCATTACTAGTAGGACATGAAGAGAAAATTGTGGAGCAGAGAAAGGCAATGGTTTAGTGCTTTTGGAACAAGTGAATCAGTGAATATATTTGAGAGATCCTTTTACTTTCCTATTGTCTACCAAATAGACACTAGTTAATTTAATTAAAATCACCAAATTAGAAAATAACAATTAGAGGACTTCAAGGAACCTTCCAGAGCCACTATTAAATAGTTATTTGTAATTCTTTCAGCATTTTGGAAGTGAAGTGTTATATTAATACAAATTAATACTCCTTGTTTTTCATTTACTCTTTTCCCACACATCTCTCCAATCACATAGTTTTAAATGCAATGAAGCTTTATTGGCTTTTGTGGCTATACAATATAGCTTTTTGAACTCTTTTGACTTCAACAAAGCTTTATCAATTTTTGTGGTTATACAATATAGCTTTTTGAACTCGAATTCTTTTTTTTTTGTCTTTGTTCTCTTCTCTCACTGTTTCTGAAAACAGAGGAAGCAATTTACATTTATGTGTATGAATGTTAGCCTTCAATACTAATCAGATAATTCTAGATATGAACAAAAGAGGAGAGAGTAATTTTTATTTCTCCAAAACTCCTATCCATATCCTTTGTTTTGTTATCAGTATATCCAGTTCTGAAAAGCATTTGTTCATAATTTTGTTTTTCCTGAAATTGGTTTGTGGGAGTGAAAGATGCAGTATGCAAACAAATTGAATTAAATATGAAAGACAGTTGATTCGGGCTCTGTTCTGGTGTACTAGGGTGTTAACCAAGCACAGATCATTAACATTTATGGAAAAACTCATCACTTACCATATGCATTCTCAGACATCATAGACAATGTCTCCCCCTAATTTGCCACATAACTTGATTACTTCTAAATGTACTGAAATTCAAAAAGGAGCTATTTTGTTAATCGTGCATCTTAAAGATTACTTCTCATTAATTTAAATTTGCATTTGATTCAGAACAGATGTTCTTTCCCCAAACCATTGTCTTACTTCTATATCATCCTAGCCATTATGTTCTTCTTTAAGTTTCCAAATAATGAAAGTACATACCTGCCATATTTTAAATATAACTTACATGTTATTTTATTTTAATTACTGCTCAAGATTCAGGGGAAAAAAAAACCGTTTTTCTCAATTTAATTCAGAAATCTATGTGGCTTCTTTCACCACAACTTATACCTGCTTTACCCTCTTCTATTTTCCCCCACCCCCCTTCCCTCTGTCAATCACCATACTGTTGTTTGTGTCCATGAGTCTTTCTTTTTTCCTTTTGCTTAATCCCTTCACCCTTCTCATTCAGCCCCTAACCCCTTCCCTCTGACAGCTGTCAGTTTGTTCTCTGTATCCATGAGTCTGTCTCTACTTTGTTGGTTTATGTTGTTCATCAGTTTTTACATATAAGTGAAATCATATGGTACCTGTTTTTGACTGGCTTATTCCACTTAGCATAATACTCTCCAGGTCTGTCCATGTTGTTGTAATAAACAAGATTTCTTTTTTTTTTACAGCTGAGTAGTATTCCATTGTGTAAATGTACCACCGCTTTTTTGTCCACTCATCTACTGATGAGCACTTCAGCTACTTCCACAGCTTGGCTGTTATAAATAACACTGCTATGAATATATAGTGAATATATTCTTTCAAATTAGTGTTTCAGGTTTCTTAGATATATTCCCAGAAGTAGAAATGCTGGGTCATAAGGTAGTTCCTTTTTTTTTTTTCCAGGTAAATCCATACTGCTTTCAACTTTGGCTCCACCAGTCTGCATTCCCACCACCAGTACATTAAGGTTCCTTTTCCTCTGCATCCTGCCAAAACTTTTTTGATTGGTTTATTGATGTAGCCATTCTGACAGGTATGAGATGATATCTCATTGTGGCTTTAATTTGCATTTCTCTGATGATTAGTGACATTGACTTCCTTTCATATGTCTATTGGCCATCTGTATGTCCTCTTCAGAGAAGTGTATATTCAGGTCCTCTGCCCATTTTTAAATTGGATTGTTTGGGGTTTTTTTTGGTGTTGAGTTGCACAGGTTCTTTATCGTCGGCAGCCGTCCGTCTCGAGAGACGATGGTGTAGCTTCTTAAGAGTCTATCTGCACCGCCGAGAATGGCTGTGCAGTCCGACTCAGGAGTGACACGGTATCTGTCTCCTCCCGTGTTGAATCGACATCTTGCGATGACGCTGGAGTGTCCTCTCCAGTGAAGCTGAAGCTACAGAGCCTGGGCGGGGTGATATGGAGGGTCTGCTGTTGCCCATGCAGCAGACCCCCCCTCTCTTCGCAGCTGAAGGGTCCAAGGGAAAGATGGAGTCAATACAGCTTGGCTTCAGGTGCACCGCAGGAGTTGCCGGTGTTGACTACAATGTCAAACCGCCTTAGGGACTCCGGCTCCGGATTTTCTGTCGGGGTTTACTCCCTTAGCCTTTCCCCTGAAGAGGTATGCCGCAAGGCAGCGGAGGTTTTTTGGAATCAGAGTTTTCCTTCTCTGATGTGCCCTGACTGGAAGATCGAACCAGCGACACTCAGCTCGCAGGCCGATGCTCAATCCACTGAGCCAAACCAGCCAGTGTATCTGCGAACATGAGTGGGTTGTCTTTTCATTTTGTTGATGGTTTCCTTTGCTGTGCAAAAGCTTTTTAGTTTGATATGGTCCCATTTGTTTATTTTTTGCTTTTGTTTCCCTTGCCCAAAGTAATATATCAGAAAAATATTGCTATGAAAAATGTCTGAGGTTTTACTACACTTGTTTTTCTCTAGGATTTTTATGGTTTTGAGACTAACATTTAGGTCTTTAATCCATTTTGACTTTATTCTTGTGTATGGTTTAAGAAGGTGGTCTAGTTTCAAGTTTTTGCATATTATCTGTCTTATTTTTCCCAACATCATTTATTGAATAGACTATCTTTACCCTATTGTATGTTTTTGGTAAACACGCAATACAATATGCAGATCATATATTGTAGAATTATATACCTGAAACCTATATAGTTTTATTAACCAATGTCACTCCAATAAATTCAATAAAAATAAATAAATAAATTTAAAAAAAAATAAAATTAGAACATCAGTTTAGGAGGTTATATCAGTTTCTCATCACTGTCTAACAAATTATCCCAAAGTTTAGGGGCTTAAAACAACAATAAACACTTATTATCTCAAAGTAAAATTATCTATATGCTATAGAGATTTTAAAAGGATATTGCTTGCGTATATGGAGACAAGTTATTCAGCAGCTATGTGAAACAAAGCTGAGACAGAGGGCATAGCAGGGAGAGGCTATGTGCAACCACAGAATGTGCACACTATCTGTGTACTTTACTTCCAGGCTCTAGAATGTGATGCACTTGGCCTAAATACTTCTGAAGACATGATCATTTATTCTTCTAGTTTAGTAAATGTGAAGTTGCCAAAGTAGGAAAAAGGAGAGGTACTTTGATTTGAAGGTATACTAACTACAGTGAAAAGAGTAGATTGAGAAGATCCTCAGTTATCAAAGAATTTAAGATTAGAATCAGTCTTTTTTTAAAACAGGTTTACGTTTATATTATTATTTTTGAGACAAAACAGGATTGTTTTTACAGTGACATGAGGGTACATACTGGTGATTATGTGTGTGTATATGTATGTGTGTACATGCAATAGTCAGGAAGTTGGGGTTTAAACATGATCAAACAAGTAGGCATCTCTACTAGGTAACTATCAATTTTTCCCTAATTAAAAATGTGTTCAGGAACTCAGGAGAAAAGGACTGTTGCTTATTATTAGTTCAAACACTATAGAAATGGAATCATTTGACCCTTGCAGCACCTGTTTCCTGTCTCCCATATCTCTCTCCTTTGCATTTTCAGCCTCATCTTACAGATTCTTCATTTCTAGTGACAGTAAAAGGCTACTGCCTTGGACCCTCAATATGCAAGTGATTATGTGGCCTGAAGGGGGCTGCAATGCTATGCATGAAATTGACCTGGAGGATGGTGTGCTTTGAAACATTAATGTATTACTTTTTACAATCTGAGTTCACTTTTTAAAAAATATACATAACAGCTTCATAGAGCTGGAAATCACATACCATGCAATTCACCCATGGTTTTCAGTAAATGCAGAGTTGTGCAAATATCACCACAATCAATTTTAGAAAATTTTCTGCAACCCCAAAAGAAATCTTTACCATTTGATTTTTATATCCTTCACTCCTTTTTTGCAATGTGCTCTCTCTTTTTTTCTTTTTTACTTCTCCAGCTCCATCTTTTTTCTTTTCTTTTTCTCTGATTTTCATCTCCTCACATGCTCTTCTTCTTAGTTTCTTTCTTTTCCTTGCAAATGGCAGACGCAACTCTTGGGTCTGACAGTTTTTCAATGCAAGGGAATGGGGAGGAGGGAGGAAGAGAGAGAGGTGAGGGCTGAAGGGAGAGAGAGGGATCATTAACCTGAAAGTATAAGAGCACCTGAAGATTAATGTGAACAAACACAGAAAAAGAGAAAATAAGAAGGCATCTTTCCAGCACTTTCCTCTTCTCATTTTTTTGACACATTATTCTATGCCTCTGTAGTTCTTTACAAAAGACTCACTGCAACAACACTGCGTTTATCTCACTTCTGTCCTTTTATTATTCTCCAAAATAGAACCACGGACAGACTCGTGATGCAGCTATATTGCTATCATCAACCCCATCTTCTCCTCCTCCTTTTTCTCTCTCCCTCTCCCTCTCTTGTCCCCTCTCTCTTACACACACACACACACACACACACACACACACACACACACACAGCAGAGAGAAAAAGGTACAAAAGTAGACCAAGGTGTGTGTGTAAAAACTGACTCTTATGAATGTGCTGATGCAGCATTTCAGACATATCTTTAACTGCAGCATTCATTTGCTCTATCTCCAGATTAAATTTTGAAACATAATAGGGGTCTTGCACATAAATGGGATTAGAGTTTTCCCATTGAAAGCAGATATACTCCTTCTCAGGCTGCAAAGGATTTAGTGAATACTGAGCAATTAGCCTTCACCACGTTAATTTCAAATCATCTCTTCTGACTGGTAGTAAATATTCATGACAATACACCCTTGGCCCAGCATCCCAGTGCCTAACTGGTCACCCTGTATTTACTCTGTGTGCTCGTCCACTGGGGACTTGTACCAAATACAGATCCTGTTAGTGATGGTGCTGTGGGGTGACACGTGACTCGGTGCCAGCAAAGCACACTGGCCCTCTGTTTTTTTTCTTTTCTCTCTCTTAATGAAAAAAGTATATATTAGAAAGAGACCACAGGTAAGTATTAAAAGTAATGAAAATCTTTCTCATTAAAAAAATGAAAATCTAAGGAAAACTGTACTTGTTAGAGGCCTTTTGTGTATTGAGACCCCCCCTAACCCAGGCATCTCCTGGGCTTCCAGGAGGGCGTGACATCAGGGAAAGTATATGCCACATTTCGTATATATTGGCATGTGTATTTGTCAATGAGGGAATCCATGATACTTAACATATTCTTCAAAGGAGTTTAACCCCAAACAGTCTGTGGAGTAATGTTTATTAATCATTCAGAAGAGACCCACAGACACAAGACTGCACCTGGAAGTGAGGTCAGGCAGAGGGCAAGTCAACCTGGACAGCAGCTATGTCACCCACGAGACTGTTGTTGTTGTGAAAGTTTGGAATTATCTTAAAAGTGAGAAGTTCAGGTCTCATGACAATGACTAAACCAATCTACATACATGGACACACTTGCTTAAGGCCTACACACATGGTGTAAAAAATAAAACCACAAGGAAATAGAGAAAAAATATTGATGGTTTGCAGTGGGAGTAGGGGGACATTTTTTCTAGAGATTTTATAATTTATAAATTATATATGATCTTTAGAATTTTGTTCAAAATATAAATTCCAGTACATAGTTTCAAAGCTAAAATAAGGACAAGTAAAACCTTGTTTAGGTCCTAAGCTAGTAAAATTCCCAATAATTTTCATGGTCTAAACAGGTAAGTAAACCTTGCAGAAGTGGGAATAGAAAGCATGGTGCTGAAGTCTGTAAAAGATCAGAACTCTTCTATAGGGAGTTCACTGTCAAACTAAAAATTTAATGTGTCAACAGAGATATAAACAAGTTTTTAAATCCAACTGTTACAAAGGACAAGCACTTCCAGGATGGGAGTCATAGGTTAATTTTCTATTTCTATCTAGTGTCATTTTAAAAAGTAGCACATCATTGGTCTTAAAAAAAAAAAAAAAAAAGACCTTTTATCAGAGAGAAGCCAATGCATACTATTGAGAAGAAAATTTCATGTTGTAGACTACAAAGAAAGCCTGATTTACCTTCACTAAGTGTCCTTCAAGTTTTTTCCAGATACACACGTGGGCACAGACTCAGAGTCCCTTGAAAGCCTCACTATGCCATAAAAAAGAAGGCTGAGAGGAAGGGATGGGAAGCAGCTACCACTGCCATGCTCCCCACAGCCTGGAAAAGCCCATCTGCCCTGAGACTGACTCAGCTTCAATTAATTCTCAAGGATGGACTCCCAGTTAGGGACTTTAGCTGTGAAATGCAGTTCTACAAATCACATCGAGGGCAATTTATGGACCTGAATAATCTATGCTCCTACAAATTAGACCTAGTTTCACCTTCAGCTTTCTTAGATTGCAAAACTAACACACCTAGAGAGCTTAAAATGCCAGTTTATCTAGATATATTTGTCAACAAAAAATGTATGACTGGAACACTTATATTGAAACAATTTTTGTACAAGCAAGTATTTTTAATGGTAATTGATAAAATTAAAGACCAAAGAAACTCTGCCTACTTTTTGGAATATTAGTTACCCTCAGTGCCATGCCCAAGTCTGACATCTTCTCTGGAGTCTCCCTGCCACTGTACCAGTGATGTCTTTCTTGTCTGAAGAGTGTTCCTGAGCACTAAAGCACACATCCTTTGCTTTTTTAACCTATTATGAAATATTTCTTCATCCTGTTACAACCAGAGGCCAGAGACCACCACACACAGTACTCCTGTTGTACCTGTCATAGCAGAGGCAGTGTGGGAGGGCTGCATATTTATCTGCTCTCACCAGGTTCCACCAGTGCCCAATGAGTGATGCAGAGGGTGGAAAGCCTGTCACATCATGTCCTTCCCTTTGTCACGACATGAGATTATTTGGGGGGCTCAGTAGTTAATCTAGTGACTCAAAAGAATTTGTCACCTGGATGAAGTAAACAAGGTGAGTGGGCAGTATAGGCAAAAATTTTTGAGATTTCCTGGCAGCATTGATATTTCCAGGCAACATTAACAGATGCACAAAATGTCAACAGCAGGCAGTCTGTGTGCAGGCTGAGAGTTGGAGAATGCATCCAACCTCAGCTTCAGCCACAGGGGTCTGCTTGCAGTGCCCAAAAAGGCATCTTCCTGTTCACTTTCTCTCTCTTAGTGGTGCCTATGTTTACTCACCTGCAGAATGAGTCCAGAATTGTACTGTCAGTCCTGCAGTTTACAATGTTAGAAACAAAGTACATTATCTTACCCCTTAAATCAGCAACTTTACCTTACTCACATTTATCACCACACTTGCAGATTTATATTTCAGTATCTTCCTTAACAATTCCCAAATTTAGTAAGTTTTCAAGTCCCACTGATTACTTTTCTACAATACGTGTAGGAAGGAACTTCTTCTGTTCCTGCTGCTCATATCCAGATCCTCACACCTGCTGTCCAGATCCTACCCCTGCCATCCCTCAGGCCAGTCTTCCTGGTCAGAGCTCCTAGAATGACCTTCCAGATTCTTATCTACTGCATTTCTGATTAGTCTAAATTCTTAGTCAGACATTTGTATTCCCCCACCCCCAATCGTAAGCTTGTATTGCTCACAGTCCTGCTCCCCGCCTGACTGATCTCCTCCTTGTGTCTCTGTTCCCACCCCTGGGACTGACTGAAGCCAGTCCTATTTCAGGAATCTGCCCCTGTGCCCTCCAGGGTCCTAATTTAAGAAACAATAGCAGCAACAGCAAAAAAAATTTTTCTGAAAATATTCCCTTCCCAGAATTTATTTATTTAAAGAAATCATGCATATGATGTGTTATTCACTTGTCATAATGCCTGGTTACATATTAAATGTTTAATAAGTATATATTCTAATTGTTATGATATCATTACTAAATATATATAATAACAATTAACCACGACATACACTTCTTTTGCCTTTTACAATTTTAACTTGTTTGGGTTTTGCCCTTTGGGTTTTTGTTTTTTTTTTCTCCCTGCCCTTTGAGTTTAAAGACCATTGAGGCAGGATCTTCACTATGCTTTGGGTTCCATAGTACCTAGATAATGTGTGCATAGTCACATTCTGTAAATATTTGTGGATGGAATTAAAAGACAGCAGTGTTTGTCTCCTATTCCTGGCCTCCGCTACAACAAGATACTATTTGGATGATTGCATAGCTTCGTAAGGTGGAATGGTGCATTTGTCCATGTTCATGCAACCATAGTTAGCAAATAAGTAGGTATGAGATATTTAAATTCTTATTTAAAAACATGCTAGGATGAAGCTTTAAAATCTTTTCCTGGCAGAAAGTCAAGACTATCTCTCCTCTATTTTCTTGTTCTTTCTTATGATTTTTATAAATTACAGCTTGTCCCAATAAAAAAAAAAATTATCCAGATGGCCAGTTCTTCACATTGCATTTTATTCCATGCAGAGAATGTGCCTTTGTTTTCAAAGAATTCCTTTTTTAACACGTGTTCTAGTTTGCAGCAACTCAGTAAATTTCAGGATGAAACTGAAAAACATTAAACAGCTTAAGTTCTCTCAAAGTATTCTAATTTCCCTGCTTGTTCTTCTCTGGATGTAATCAATAAAACCAAAGAGATGATATAAACATACCAATATCATCAGTGTCCATTTAGCATAGCACCTAGTATGTGAAAGTTATTATTTCAAGTGTTTCATCATTTTTATTTTCTCTAATGTATTCAAAGAAAAATCTAATCCCAGAGGCAGTTTGGCATAGTACTTAGAAGCCTAGACCCCGATATCAGGCTGTCTGGGTTTCAATCTCATCTCTACAGTTTCTTAGCTGTGTGATCCTGATTGACTTATTTAACCTGTCTGTATCTCAGTCTCTTCATCTGTAAAATGCAAATTATAATAGTACCTATTTTTAAGAATATTGTGATAATTGAATGATTTAACATAAAAGTTTAAATCAGGGTATGTAGCAGAGTAAAAACTACAGAAGTATAACCTGTTATTTATGTTATTATGAATATTAGACTAATCAAATTGTGTTTTAATGGCATCTCTCTTTAATTAAAAAAAAATGTCCAGTAGAATAAAAACATTCATGTATACTTTAGATTAGCCTGGTCATCTTTTATAAAATATATTATGTGTTGATTCTCAGTAACAATTAGTCAAAAAAAAATATTTGAATATTTTAGAATAACTTATGGTAAAGAAAAAAGTAGTTCTGATTATATTTTTTTAAAAGAAATAGACATTCCTTTTATCACAATTACTCTGATGCCCCCAGTTTTTAATATCTCAGGGTTTATTAGTTAAAAAACAAAACACAAACACAAACACACTTTTTAAACAATTTCCTTCAAGATATAATGAAGGATTCCTATCATTGGTTCTTATTTCTAATTAGGACAATCTTGCTTTGCACACACTAAATTACAGTAGATAGCCTTTAATGTGTTAACTAATTTAGAAGGAAGAGAATTAGCAATCAACTTCTTTAATAGGAAGTCTGCCTGTACATATTAGAGCCTGCAGATGAGTTTTTATTTGCAGATTGTAAAATGATAAAAGACCACCTTTTAAATGAAGGTCCAAACGCATACATTTGTAATATTCCCTTGGACATTGCTTGGTGGGGAGGAAGGGAAGTAGGACTTCTGTAAATACTCTTTTATCTATCAGTGTTTGAGCCTACTTAGCTTAGGCAGCTGAAGGCTATTTATTCTTTGACCTGTGCTGTTTTGGTTTTCCTTTTTCCACCACAGTAACTACACTCCTAATCTTAGCTCATAGGTTTGTCAAGGTGACTGTGAATTATTACTATAAGAAACAAGATTTAAATGCCCTCTTGACATTGGGTCAACATTAGCATTTAACACAAGGGTGAGATGTTTGTAAGTATACATTAATCTATTCATATCTAAACTTAACCTTCGTGCATATCCAGGTAAATTTTTGCAATTTTATTTAAGTATATTGAATTTAAAGCTATCCAAAAGATGGATTTATTTCATTATGATCCATAGCCAAAATATACAAGGTCTGTCCAGAAAAAGTCTAGCCATTGTTAATATAAAGAGAATGGTTTGCATAACATTGATGTAATCTGGTGGCCAAGATGAGTGGACTGGAATGCACATGCGTGAACAAGGACATCTTCACCATACAAGTCAGTGGAGGTGGTAGACATCATTCAGTGAGCATGTGTGCTGTGTGGCAGTTGCATTCAAAGTGACTGAGAGAGTAGAGCAATGGATCTGCATCAAATTTTGCATTAAGCTTGAACATTCCTCCACAGAAACTATTCAGATGGTTCAGAAGGCTGCAGCTATGGGCAACTGGTGATTGACAGCTTCATCACAACACACCTGCTCATGCATCACATGTCATGCAAAGTTTTTTGGTGAAACATCAAGTCACCCACGTGACTCTGCCCACCACAACATAGATTTGGTGCCCTGTGACTTCTGCCTTTTCCCAAAACTAAAATCACCTTTGAGGAAGAGATTTCAGACCATTGATGAGATTCAGGAAAATTTTACAGGGCAGCTGATGGTAACTGGGAGAACAGTGTGAGGTCCCAAGGTGCCTACTTTGAAGGGGACTGAGGTTTCATTGTCCTGTGTACAGTGCTTCTTGTATCTTATATTTTCTTTAGGAAATGTCTCTGTGTTTCATATTACATGGCTGGATACCTTCTGGATAGATCTTGTATACTATAAATTTATGGATAATTTTTAAAAATTGTGCTTGGAGCATTTGAAAAAAAAATTTATCTTCACTTGAGGATTTTTTTAAAATTGATTTTAAAGAGACATGAAAGGAGAGGAGAGGGGGGAGAGAGAGAGAGACAGAGACCAATGTGAACGAGACACACTGATAATACACACCCTGACTGGGGATTGAACCTGAAACCTGGGTATGTGCGCTGTCTGGAGACTGAACCCACAATATGGGTATGTGCCTGACTGGGGATTAAACCTGTAATATGGGATGACCCTCCAACCAACTGAGCCATTTGACCAGGGCATGCCTGGAGCATTTTTCATCTGAATTTTTCTCCAGGTGCTCTTTGGACAACTGCCCTGAAAAGTGCTTTCACTTCTGAGTGAAATTTTGTTTTAAAACAGTGCATATTTATAAAAAGAGAAAAAATATTTTAAAAACCTTTGCAGAAATTAAATGTATTTCAAACTAGAATATTCCAAATGAAAATACACTTGCTAATTCAAGCAATAAAATTGTCTATGACATATTACTGTAATTGTGTTTTGATTGAATTAATAATGTAGCAATTTAATTTATTTGTTTAATTTACTGCTTAATATTAACTATATAGATAGTATTCTATTAGAAATTTTTAAACTGCAAATTCAATTAATCAGATCTTCTCCATGCATGGATTACACAAATTACTTAGTATACTAAGCTGGTTTCAGCATAAAATTTTAAAGGCCATTAGTGTGCTACTTAATATACTATCACATTTCTTCAGAATAATTTATATCTTGTAAGTTTCTAGTAATCATGCACTAAAATACCTTAGAGGAAAGAGTATACACACACCACACAAACTTTGACCTTTACTCTTGATGCATTTTTCCTTCCCTGTCTAGTTTACTGAAAATACTGCCTTTAACAAAACAGTTTAGATAACATTTTGTACACAGTTAAGGGATAACTCCTAGTGTATACCAAGTAATGTCATATGCTGGATTTGACTTTTGGTATTAGAACAGACATTAATGAAATGACTTAAGTTCCTATCTCTAATAAACAAAAATAAATGGAAATTGCATTTAGTTATATTCTATTCCTTTGTATACCAACAGGGTCCATATTCTTGGCATGTATTATAGTCTTCATCAATTTCAAACATAAGAATATTTTGAAAATCACATCTGGAACCTAGTAGGCTAAATTGTGAAAGGGGTTAAATCTTCTCCAGGAGAGGGCTGGTTCTCCTCCTCTGCAGTTGGGCCTTTGTTGTTTCATCTGGACAATGGATAGAGATGGCAGAAAGTAAAAAGGCTTAACTAATTTTTCTATAAGGATAGAGGCAGGTTCTAGGAGGAAGAATTCAATCTGGGATGGCTAAATAAGGGAACTGGAAAGAGAAGAACCTACAGGGCTGAGTTTAGGGACATTGATTAAAGTAGTGAGATATTCAAGTCTTTTTTTATGAGTTTTAAACCTGAACTCAAGCTTGGCATCAATCTGGGTGACATCCATAAGTGGATAAATTACATGCATGATATATGTCTATTATATATTACTGTTAATTCTTTAGAAACTGATATGCTGCTGAAGTGCTGAGATATAAAGTAGCCCCATTGTACTCAATTCACACTGAAATGAACAATTATGGCCTCTAATGTTCATTTAAGAAACCTATAGTAGAGAAGATGGATATATACAAATAACAGTATGATGAGATATTCATAGAATCCAGAAAGTGTGTTTCAAATCTAAGGAACGTTGATTATTCTGTTGTGACTAGAGCTTAGGTCTTATAAGTAGTGATGATGTAGATGGCTTGGAAAGGGTCAAAGCAAGGGGGTCTTTGCATGCCATGAAAAGGAATTACAACTTGGGTCTAAGGGCATACATTTGTAACAAGTAGAGGGAAGGAAAGAATGATTCCTTTTTCTGAAATGCATCTGCAATGTGAAAATTGAATTTCTATAACTAACAGTAATATGAATTGTAGAGGAATAAATTAGGGTTGGAAAGAAATAGCCTTTATTGAATGCACATAGGCCAGGTATTAAACTAGCATCCTCCATCCAGTGAAACCCTTACCTTGACACAGTGAGTTGAATGCTATTTGTCATGTTACATATGAGGAAGTCATGATCTGCAGAGGGTGAGCGTTGGTGGTAGGAGGAGGACTGAAACTCAGTTTGACCTGCCCAAAGCTTCTTTTGCTGCTTCAGGATTCCCTGGGTGCTTTAAAATAAATTCTTCCTTTAAAAAGAGAAGTAAAGAAATGTTTGTTGCCTGGGAAGAGTCTTCAATAAAGTTCTTTAACATTAAAAGGATTGTTAGAGACTTCTACTTCAAGGACAATGAAGTAGAAATATTTCTCTTTTACTCTTACTAATAAACATATGAAGGCTCTGAAAGTTGGAGAAGAGGAGGCAGACCCCCTTAGAGACCTCAAGATATGAGTAACAACATAGTGGTGCATCCCCTGAGTTTTCTTTCTCCTTGTATATCTTGAGATGATTGCTGTTTCTGTTTTTCATTTGTTTCATGTGTGTTAATAATTACTCATTGAAGTATTTTTAATAGGGTTGTTTTGTAATTTTTGTGAGATAAAAATTCTAGCACCTATGTCTTCCTGATGTTGGCATTAACAACATGAAAACATATGAAAATATAAAATTCACTGGTAAAGGTAAGTATATATTCAAATTCAGAATACTTAATATTATAATGGTGGTGCATCAATTACTTTAAAATAAAAATGTTTAAAAATTACTATAGCTACAATAACTTGTTATGGATACACAATCTTGAGCAAGAATAACAAAAGTGAAAGCATTAGACGTCCTGATTTTAAATTATATTACAAAGGTATAGTTATCAAAACAATATGCCATTGACATAAAAGCAAACACATAGACGAGTGTTCAGAATGGGACCCAGAAATAAACCCTTATATATACAGTTAATTGATCTTCAACAAGGGTGCCAAGAATACACAATGGGGAAGATACAGTCTCTTCAATAAATGGTATGTGAAAAGTGGATATCCATATGCATAATGAAACTGGACTCTTATACCATACACAAAAATCAACTCATAATAAATTAAAGGGAAAAGCTCCTTGACATTGGTCTTGGCAGTGATTTGGGAGGTGTGGGGTAATGTGACACTAAAAACAAAGGGAACAAAAGCAAAAATAAGTAAGTAGAACTGCATCAAACTAAAAAGCTTCTTCACAGCAAAGGAAACAAAATGAAAATGCACCCTACTAAATGGGAGAAAATATGTGCAAACCATATATCTGGTAAGGGGTTAATATCCAAAATACTAAAGAACTCATGCAACTCAATAGCAAAAAACAACCTGATTAAAAAATGGGCAAAAGCCCTAAATAGACATTTCTCCCAAAAAGACATACAGAAGATCAACAAGTACATGAAAAAGTGCTCAACATCACTAATCATCAGGGAAATGAAAATTAAAACCACCTCTTTGGATGGCTTTTTTTTTTTTTTAAGGTAAGTATTGGTGAGGGTATGGGAAAAAGGGAACCTTTGTGTACTGTTGGTGGGAATGCAAAATGGTACAGCCACTATGGGAAAGAGTGCTGAGAGTCCCCAAAAAGTTTTAAAAAGAATTTCCATATGACCCAGCAATCCCACTGGGAGTATATATCCAAAGAAAGTGAGATCAATATCTTGAAGAGATACCTGCATTTTCATGCTTATTACAAAATTATTCACAATATTAAACATATGGAAACAAACTAAATGTCCATGAATGAATGAATGGATAAAAAATGTGGTGTATACATACAATAGGATATTACTTAGCCTTTAAAAAGAAGGAAATCCTGCCGTTTACAATAACATGGATGAACCTGGAGATCATTAAGCTAAGTGAAATAAGCCAGACACAAAAGGACAGATACTGTAGATATCACTGGTATGTGGAATCTGAAATAGCCTAATCTATATAACTTTATTAACCAATGTCACCCCAACAAAGTTAATAAAAAAGGAAAACAAAAAAAGAAATATTTTGTTTAAGATCTATTAGGACCATAATATCTAAAGGATATCTTTGACACACTGTAAAAATGTCTAATTAGAGGAGGATGCAATAAACTTTTCTTCAAATATAAATAAATAAATAAAATAGACTCATAAAAGCAGAATGGTGGATGCCAGGGTTTAGGGGGAGGGAAAATGGGGAGGGAATTGTTAAAGGGTACAAAATTTTGGTTATACAAGATAAATAAGTTTTGGATATCTATACAGCATAGTGCCTATAGCTAACAATACTGTTTTGTATACTTAAAATGTACTAAGAAGGTAAATCTTAAGTATTCTTACCACTAAAAATTAAATAATAAAGAAGGAAACTTTGAGAGGTAATGGATGTATTTATGGCCTTAATGGTAGTGATGGTTTCACAGGGGTATACTTATCCCCAAACTTATCAAGTTGTATATATTGAATATGTACCACTTTTTATTTTTTAAGTATATTTTATTGATTATGTTATTACGGTTGACCCAAGTTTTTACCCTTTGCCCCCTTCTGCCTGGTATCCCCCTTCCTTCCAGCAGTCTCTCCCCACCTTAGTTCATGCCCATGGATTGTGCAAGTTCTTTGGCTTCTCTATTGCCTGTACTATTTTTAACTTCCCCCTGTCTATTTTCTGCTTCTTAATCCCTACACCATTTCTCCATTCTCCCCTTTCCTCCTCCCAGCTGGTAATCCTTTAAATGATCTCCATATCTATGATTCTCTTCTTATTCGATCTTCCTTTTCTTAAATAAGTCCCTTTACATTTCCTGTAAAAATGGTTTGGTGGTGATGAGTTCCTTTACCTTTACCTTTACCTTGTCTGGGAAGCACTTTATCTTCCCTTCCATTCTAAATGATAGCTTTGCTGGATAGAGTAATCTAGGTTGTAGGTCCTTGCTTTTCATCACTTTGAATACTTCTTGCCAGTCCCTTCTTGCCTGCAAAGTTTCTTTTGAGAAATCCACTGAGAGTCTTATGGAAACTTCTTTGTGAGTAACTCTCTACTTTTCTCTTGCTGCTTTTAAGGTCCTCTTTGGGTCCAACTTGTTTTGGAACTTCTGTGCTCCCTGGGCTTGTATGTCTATTTTCTTTGCCAAATTAAGGAAGTTTTCTTTCATTATCTTTTCAAGTAATTTTTTTAATTTCTTGCTCTTCCTCTTCTTCTGGCAACCCTGTGATTTGGATGTTGGCACGGTTGAAGACGTCCCAGAGGTTCCTAAGCCTATCTCATTTTTTTAGATTCTTGTTTCTTCTTTTTGTTCAGGTTGAATGTTTATCTCTTGTTTATGTTCCAAATCATTGGTTGGAATCCCAGCTTCCTTCCCTTCTCTGTTGGTTTCCTATGGATTATTCTTTATTTCACTTAGTGTAACCTTTATTTCTTCCTTTATTTCTTTGTCATACTAATGGAGTTCTGTGAGCATCCTGATAACCAGTGTTTAGAACTTTGCATCTGATAGGTTGGCTATCTCTGTTTTGCTCAATTCATTTTCTGGGGTTTGTTCTTTTCTTTCATTGGGGCCATATTTCTTTGTCTCCTCAATTTAGCAGCCTCGTGTTTGTTTCTGTGTATTGGGTAGAGCTTCTTTGACTTCTATCTTAGTAGAGTGGCCTCTGTAGAAAAGGCACCTGTAAATTGTGTGGGGTAGAGCTTTAGGTAACTGCTAGGGTGGAGGAACCCACTTCACTACTTGGTGGCTATCCGGGGAGGCCTTGGAGAGGGGACAATGCTGCCTGACTTCTGGCGGTTCGCCCAACACTCGCCCTGTTTCCGATCACTTTGCCCCTTTCTGTGCACAACTGATGCCCTTCCAGCTGCTGCCCCAGTAGTGAATCCAGGAGTGGGTGGGTTTGCATAAATTCTAAGACCCTGCTGGCCCTTTAGCCAGCACTAATCTGGCAGTTTCTTCCACTGCTTAACCCCATTGGTTTTTACAGCCAGAGGTAATGGGGGTGTGTCTTCACACTTAATTAGATTGTTTGTCTTCCTGGTGTTGAGTAGTATGAATTCTTTATATATTTTGGAGATCAGTCCCTCATCTGAGGTATCATTGGCAAATATGTTTTACCATATGGTTGCTTCCCTTTTCATCTTGCTGATGTTTTCTTTTGCTAAGCAGAAACTCTTCAGTTTGATGTAGTCCCATTTGTTTATTCTTTCCTTTATTTCCTGTGCCTTAGGAGATGTATCAGTGAAAATATTGCTCCATGTGATATCTGAAATTTTCTTGCCTATGTTTTCCTCTAGAACTTTCATGGTGTCACGGCTTACACTTAAGCCTTTTATCCATCTTGAGTTTATTATGGTGTGTGGTGTAAGTTGGTGGTCTAGCTTCATTTTTTTGCATGTCCCTGTCTAGTTCTCCCAGCACCATTTGTTGAAGAGGCTCTTCTCACTTCATTTTATGTTCCTTCTCCCTTTGTCAAACATTAGTTGACCATATAGACCTGGGTTTATTTCTGGGCTCTCTATTCTGTTCCATATGTCTGTTCTTATGCCAGTACCAGACTGTTTCAATTACAGTGTCTTTGTAGTATAGTTTGATATCAGGTATTGTCATTCCTCCTACTGTGTTCTTCTTCCTCAAGATTCTGTGGCTATTCAGGATCCTTTTTGGTTCCATATAAATTTTTGAAGTATTTGTTCTAGGTCTGTAAAATATTTTAATAGGGATTGTGTTGAATCTAAATTGCTTTGGGTTATATGGACATTTTAATGATATTGATTCTTCCCATCCATGAACATGGTATATGCTACCATTTAATTTGTATCTTTCTTCAGTGTTATGTAGTTTTCCGAGTACAGGTCTTTTACCTCCTTGGTTAAGTTTATTCCTAAGTACTTTATTTTCTTGTTGCTATAGTAAATGGGATTTTTTTTGGAGTTTCTATCTCTAATATTTTATTGTTGGTGTACAGAAATGCCTTTGATTTCTGGACATTGACTTTGTACCCCGCTATTTTGCCAAATTCACTTATTTGGTCAAGTAGTTTTTTTGTGGAGTCTATGGGTTTTTCTATGTACACTATCATGTCATCTGCAAATAATGACAGTTTTACTTCCTCTTTTCCATTTGGATGCCTTTTATTTCTTTTTCTTGTCTGATTGCTGCATGTAAACAAGAAGCAGACTGACAGTGACCAGGGGGTAGGAGGCGGGTGGGGGAGGAGAGTAAGTAGGGGAAGGGCCTAGTCAAGGAACTAGTACAAATGACCCATGGACATGGACAATGGGGTGGGGATTGACTGTGGAAGAAGGGCAGGCAGGTAGTGGGGAGGCAATGGGGGAAAAAGTGGGACAACTGTAATATACTAACAATAAATAAATAAAAATAAAATAACCAAAGGGGGAAAATATATATATATATATATATATATATATATGTATGTATATATATAATACAATAGGCTTAATTAAGAGGTGGGTTAGTTGCATCAGAGAAGAACTCAGAGTCTAACTATATTCCTAATTCTTGGGCTATATGAGGACATATTCCTAGATAAAGGCTTCTCCTGGGAGCCACTTGCCTGTTTTGGGTGACTTCACTCTCCAGGATGAGGAACAAGGTTGTCAGTGATTTGACACTCTTCCTGAAATACTGCTAACCCTCTGTTTTATTTTTTATTTATGTTTTGAAGTATAGCCCTGAAGGGACCATTTTATCTTTGCCATCTTGCTTAAATTTGTAATGCTTTCTAACCTTTTAAAGCCATGTCACAGAAAGAAAATGATAATTCAAACTTGGGGGCTGCTCAGGTTAGAAGGACTGGACTGGGACTCTGGTGCCCCAGGCCCCTGCTGGCCACCCTGAGGGTGTGGTTGCAAACTGGTTGGGAAGCTACCATGAGGTATATTGGGACAACTTAGTAATAATCTTCTGGTCCAAATTGTTCATGTTCTAGAATTTGACAGACATGGCCCATTATTTCTAGTAGAACAAGGTAGTTAAAAGCAAGAACCAAAAATGTTGTTTGGGTATGAGAAACTGAACACGTTATTGATACAAGATGATAATATAGCACATGTGCAGAATCTGGTGTCCAAGGGGTTTGGCTAGATTAGAAGAATCCAGGAAGGGATCTCAATTAGTGGCCAAAGTACAGTAATAGAGAATTATTCAAGGTGTAAACCCATGGTAGACTGGCCAGGTTATATCTTGGAAGTAGACCTTTGCTTCCTAGGTTGGGATTAAGAGGCAGAGGCCCTGCCATGGGAAGGGGCTGGCAAAAACAGTAGGAACACAGGGCTTCTGTCCTAACAGGCGGGCCCTGAATTCTAGTCATGGAAGCAAACAAGGCATTTAGGAACAAGGACCAAGGCAGATGCCAAGCTAGAGGACCCAGAGCCAATGAGGCTGAGTAGGTCTCATGAAAAAAAGGCATGAGCGCAGGTTCCATAACTGGCTACTGCTTCAGGTTTGGATCTTAGGACTTTAGAATGAACAAGTGGGTTTAGCATTTTACCTCCAGCCTCAGATCAGGATTGGTCCTGGGAATATGGGGAAACTACACCAACCTATGAAATCAGGTACACCTGCCCTGAAAGAAAGAAAGGAGCGTTCAAAGGCCGGGGCTAGCACAAAAAGCAGGAATTCAGCATCACCTGTTCACACTACTTCCTCTGACCCCAACCTTGAATGTGGAGCATCAGCCAGGACCACTGCCCTTCAAAGGAGTACAGGGCAGCCATTGTTCTTGTGCATCTAGGTTAACACACCTTTGAAATACCAGAAGTAATACTCCTCTGAGGAGAACTGACACTTAGGAGAGCACATGATCTTGTTGACTATCCTATAATCTGATCTCCACCTTGTTTTTCTAATCTATCTACATCCTTAATTTCAAATGCATAAAAGAAGCTGCAAAACTATTATTTTTTAGAGCATTTAAGATCTGCCTGGCACATGTCATCAGTCTGGCTCAAATAAAATATTATAAAAACTATGTACACATTTGGACATCTCTTACAGTGACAGTAGGTACTTCTACATGGAAAATCTAGCCCATTGCTAAACTTCTTTTGTTGGAACTTCTTCCTTACTGTATTGTTACCAGCTAGTGGGATCCTGAAGCCTGCTGCCACCATCTAGGCAAAATTCTGGAGGCAAGAAGTCTTTATTCAAAAGCTATAGAATTTTGGAACATTCCCACCTGCATTAATCACTTAAGCCTATTAATTAAGGCTAAAATCTTAAACTCCTGAGTTCCCCAATTTTACCCCCTATTTTTAATTTTCTTATTTCTATAGGATTAGTTTATAAACTAAAAAAAATAAATAAATAAACAAATAAGATACAAAAGCTACACAATTTTGAAACAATGGCAGGCTTCTGCCGCAGAGCCCATCCCCTATAGAACACCCAAAGAATAACCCTGCCACCTCCTTCTAGGCCAGCCCCATCCTAGGCTCTGCCCAGAGTTTCTTTTCCTATCCCCAAATTTTCATTTGGGAAATGCAGACAGCTGCATCATGATTATCCAGACATCCTCAAGGAAGAGAGCCAGGGCAGCTTTTTAAGGAAAAAATATAGTTTTACTTTTCCATTTATCCTCAGATGTTAAAAATTATACTTAAATATTTTGAAAAGCAAAACCAATATTTTTAATTGCAGTCATTTTTATGTTTTCTTCTATTTATGAAGAGAACTATTAGGTTCTCAGTTTTAGATCTGTCAAAAATCTCGTTTAAAAGTTTACAACTGTCTAGCAGCTTTTTGCATATTTAGCATTTGCCCTCTGTTCAACTGCTTTGCTATTGATGAGCTTGGGGCTGACATTTTAAAGTAAATTTTTCATTTAAACCACATGAAGTTTCCAATATTTGACTGTCTCTGACTTTTTACATACAGGTCAACCTAATAGTTTCTGTTGTCTCTTTCTTCCTTCCCTGAAAACTACAAACAAACTGAATGAAGGTGACATAGGGGAATGGTCTGCTCCATCAAAAGAATCATGTCTCCCCCAAGACATTGCTTCTTAGGACTTTAGCCTGAAGTTTTTACACATGCTTATCTTCCTCTATAATGAGTGACATTTGAATATACTATTTCCTTCTCAGTCAGAAGTTGATATAAATTGGTATTTTACATTGATCAACAGAGCTCTAAGTCATAGAAATTTCATTTTACGTCAACAACTTTCTAAAGAGACTATTTTTTTCAGAACCATTTTACACAATATTTGACGAACTGCAAAGTTTTAAATGGTTTTATCATACCTAGGAATATCTCTTCAATTGGGATTTTTTCCTCTACATGTATAGATTTATGCAGAATCATGCATGCTCTTCCATGTGTGGGCACATGCACAGACACACGAGTAAGGGTCTGTATTTTCACGAAGTCAGATCAGAGTTTGCAATGCTCTCTTTAACTCAGATATTTCTCTGCAAAGGATGCAAGTAAGCACAGTGTTGCCACACAGAAACTTGTTCACAGCAGACCCATGTTGAAAATTATGTAATTATATATGAAAGCCTCCTCATCACAACTTCTTCTGCACATTCTTTTTTGTCCCATCATTATCTTCTTTCAAGCTCTTCTGCATTTCTTCTGAAAATTATGTTTTTGTCATTTAATATATCCTTTTGAACTTGACACTTTATTCTGATTCATATAATCTGTAGATACCCTTTTACACAACTTGTTTCACAGAGTCAGGAAATATTCCGTTCTAGTGATGCTCAGGAAGTTCCATCTAGTTTTTATACCTTAGTACCCAACTAACAAAGAGGGGCTAGAATTAAATTAAGAAATAGGCAAATGATTAAATGACTTAAAGGGGCTGATTTATTAATAAAGATCAAGGGAAACAAAATTTCTCTCATGTAAGTACTGAACAAGGGTGTCTATGGTAGCTGTCCACAGCACTGGACAAATGAGCCTTAGGAAAAAGTAGCCTGAGTGCCATGCAGCACACATCACATGGGGGTGGTGCTGTGAAATTAAGAAAATTCACAATAGTGATCATTTAAAAAATCTCAAATTGAGAGTATATGTTACATGGGCAGCAAAACTTCTGAGTAATAGTATCTTAATTAATGCTCAGCTAGGCTAGAAATAAACATTTCCTAATCTCCCTTAGGTTAGCGCCGTGTATCAGCAAATTTACAATATAGGAAATGAATTCCTAAAGAACCAACTGCCTAAATATTAAAGCATTGGACTGTGGCCTTTCCTAGATGTAGATGATAACACTGTGATAATGACAGCAACTACCATGTAATGGTGTGTGTATGTGTATGTGACAGAGAGAGAGAGAGAGAGAGAGAATGAGAGAGAGAGAGGTTGATTGATTTATGGGCACAACAACCATTATGAGTTGGATTTAGTTTCATTTTACTGGAGAGAAACTGAAGGTCCCAGCAGGAAATATTTTACCCAGGTTGTGTGCAGGTGACCTTTTGTTAAACCTGTGCTTTTACTGACAGTGGCTGCCACATTCCTAACAGCAGCAGAGGTTTGGGGCCTCTTTAGAGACAGGGGTGTGCGCACAGAAATCTAACAGGAACAATCGATCAGCCTGTAGAAAGAACCAGATCATTTTCCTGGCTGATCCTTCTGCCCAAACCTGCATTTAGGCTCCAACCACATCCAGGATGCGACTCAGCCCTGACTCTAGTCTGTTCTCTTTCACCTACAGCTGGAGTCCCTTCCCACTCAAATTCAAAACTCCTAGCAAGTTTCAGGAGGATTAAGCCAAATCCAGATACCATATTTCTGGATACGGAATGTTAAGAAACAAAAACATAATATTCTCTGATACTGGTAAATATTTTAGTTACTCATAATATTTGTGATATAAATAGTCAAATCAGGGCATAAATATTGGAGGAAACTTTGAGTCATGTTTATATAATGTTTTCATTGTTGCATTGGAAGCATATCTTTATGTTATTCTTGGATTTTTAAGTTTCCAAAATACTAAAAAACATATTCTGATGACTGTGCTGACCAGTATCTAGAACCTGAAAATTTTCTCTGAGGACAATATGAAAAGAAATTTATTTGAGTGAGTTCAGTGGAAGAAGAATGTCTTCTAAGTTTTAAAATCCTGGATGTAGGTCTGTTCCAATGACAGTGAGTCACTGATTTATCACTATAAACTGACAACTATGTTCTCATTTTATTACAAACCAGCACTTTTGGCTGCCCATATTTCGACATGAACTTGAAAAAAGAGGCAATGCTCCATGATCGTCTGAGAGAACAAACACAGGCAAATTTGGAATCAGGCGCTTCACATTTAAAATTGAAAAATCTCTGTAATTTGAACTTCAGTGGAAAACATGAACAAGGAAGCAGTCAGGCCAGGTAAGGAACTTTTTGAAAATGTGAACCAAAAAGTAAACCACATACGACAGTAAAAGAACAAATTTGTTAATATTAATAATTTGCTATATTGAAAAAATTTTTCTTTTTTATTTCTAGGTATTGTGTTCATGGGCTCATAGAATTCATTTAAACCTTGATTGTCATTTAAAAAATATTTTTATTTGTCAAAAATTTATTTTTGGAAATGTATATATTACATGTAAGCAATAGAAAACATATCTCATTTACAAAGTTCTGTAAGATTCACTTTTAACTTAACTTTTTTATTCTTTGGAATTATTTCATAGAAATGATGCTTATGGAACATGGCTGAGTATTTGTATCCAGTCATATCAGGATTTCCTCTCTTGCCTGTGAATGTGTCTTTGTCATCTTTAATTCAAATGCACCTGAGATATAATTTCTTCTTACTCTGAATAGCTTCCATTTTGATTTTTTTATAACACAACATCCTTTTTTTCCTAAATGTAAATTTACATTTTAAGTGTCAGGTTCCAATTTTTATTTATATATAATCATTTTCTAAAGAGCTGAAAATGCAACTTATTTGGTATTTTTTAACGTAAATGAGTAAGTACTCTAAGTAACATGTTTTCTATTAGAAAACTCAATTCTCTATGTTGTGAATAATAAACACAGAAAAATCTAACACTACGTAAATAATTGGAGACCAGAGATGGAGCCAAGAAAACTAGACAGAGAAGCAAGAGGCGGGTGTTTTTCAGACTGGGTCCGTGGGCAGAAGGCAGTTCCTGTTCAAGCTCATAGAGGCATTAAACCCTTTCTCTGCCAGTACTGACAGAGCTTCTGCTTGAGGGCTGCTGTTTCTCCTACACCTCCAAAGCCTTGCTCTTTTCATTTGGCAGGTGTGAAAGGGAAGGTGTCTATGTGGGAGCAGAGTTTGCATTGGAACAACTTTCTGCCCATTTACACCTTCAGTCCCAGTAAAGATGCTCCTTTACTCCCAAGGGGAGATCTGATCATTGGGAGGATACACTTTTCACATGGATTTTATGTCCTGGACTGCGGATTTTTTTTTTTTCCATGCAAATGTTGTTATACAGCATTTGGGTGGCATTTCATTTTTATTAAATAGGCTATTTTAATTCCAATCATTGTGCATGCGTACAACTGTGCAGATTAGCTCTCCTCTATTATATGATCTATTTCCTATGGATATGCATGCCTATATTTCTGTGGCTATATCTTGCATGTTTATTATTTATTCATACACTCACTCTTCTTGTTGAAACTTCACAGGGTCTAGTTGTTCTTTATTGTGCTTTACACCCACACTGTTTACAACTAAATAGTCAAGCTTGAACATCCTTTCCATTTCCTAGTTAAGGGATTTTTTTTTTTCTTTTTTAAAACTGTTTTCCAAGGAACGATGTTTATTTATTTTTGTAGATCCATTTACCCTTATCCTTGCTGTTCTATTCTGTTACCTTTTTTTTCCAAATAAAAACTCAGTCAATCTCTCTTGTAAATATTTTAGACATTCATCCTCAATATCAAAAGTCATAGACACTAAGCAGAGACTAAACAGATCTTTGAACTACTCTAAACAATGATTACTCTGTTGTATTCTCATAGAGGTCAGCTAAACCTTTCTTTTCAGCACAGATATATGGCTTCCCATGTCTAAACTCCTTTTAGGAATTTGCTTTTTTCAATATATTATTACAAACTTTATCATTTTAAAGGGGCTTTGCACTGAAATATATCAGATAAACATAATTACTATAGATAGAAAGAAAAAGTAGAGAAAGTTAGTTGATCATTGAGCAAGAAGTCACACTTGATCCTATTCAGTCAATCCTATTTCATGTATGCACAGAACTGTGCAAGTAGCTGGACAGCGGAGGGAGTTGTGGTACACATCTTCAATTCTTAAACCTTCTTTTGCTTTCAAATCTCAAGACCAAAGCCATCATTACACACCTATCCCTGTTCACTTTTAATTTAAATCAATCATCATAACAATGTTTCGATAAATAGTATTGGCAATAGTGCCCACTTTGACTCTACCCTCTCCCCATGACATCCTATTCATGGTCTGGAATTCCAATGGGAGGTAAAAGGAGAATAGGAACATCAACAAGAAATGACATGTAGTCTAATTATGAGTAGATAAAGTATATTTTTACCCTTCTCACAACTTATTTATCATAATTTCCTGAGGCTGCCTTTCCTCTAATCCAAATCGTTACTCTTAAAATCACAAGATATCAGATACAGGTGGAGAAAAATATTTAAATCCATCTGTTCTACATTATAGAAGGAAATCATTTTTACTTGGTTTATGTCCAATCATAAGCATGGGGCTAAATTAGTAAAAATTTGAGTTATAATTTCCACTGACCTCCAATCCATCCATCCATCACTGAGCCTTGGACATGCCTTCTGTAATTTCTTAGGCAAAACCTGTCACCTTAGAATCTCCAGATTTCTTGCAATTCACATGAAAATATAAAATTAACTATTGACATTCTTCCAAAATCAATTAAATGCTGTCCAACAATTTAAGGAATTTTTTCTTTTCCTTAACTGTATCCCAGTTTTGTGTTTATTTTTTAAAAAGTATATTTGTTTTCATGTTAATCTTTGAAAAGGGAGTTATTAATAAATATTTAGTCTCCATAATTTTGTAATAGAAATAGCCTATTTATGTTTACCTTTTATTAGCAGAGGGCCAAGTTTTAAATTTGAGTGGACTATATACTACTAGATGTTTACAATATTAACCTTCACAGCAGTAAGATTACATATTAATACAGCCTTAATGAATCAGATTCATAATAGGTCATTATCATTACTGAAAAACTATATAGATATTCCTTTTCCCTTGTACAAATAGAGTACTACTATATTCATAGTGCATTAAATAGAGGCATATGACCTTATACTTGGGTATGTACTCTAGAAGGTAAAATGCCTTTAATTTGTTTAATAGTTTATAGTTTGCACATACATTACCTTTAGAGCTCCCTTAATCTTTGATTTAGGCAAAGCAGAAGTTATTGTCATCATAGTATTTTCATTTATAGGTGAGAGAGTGGAGATCATTAACAGTAACTGATCTGGGACCCAAACATAAGTCTTAAAATTTAGAGTATTTCCAGTTCAGTAAACTATCACAATAATAACTATTATAATAAGAGTAACACCAAAAGTGTCAACAATATAGTTATTCGGACTTCCAGCCAAGATGGAGGCATAAATACACATGCTGCATCTCTTCACAACTACAAAAAAATTAACAATCACTTCAAAACTAAAAACCCCAAGAAAATCCAGAAAATTGAAACTACAGGGAAGTTCAGCAAAGAAATAAAGAAGAAATAATCAGCCAGAAAGGTAGGAGGGGCGGAGCTGGGATGGAGAGTAAGAGGAGTAGAGTAGTGACTGCAGGGGTGGTACTTGGCCGCAGCACAGCTAGAGGTGGCTCGGCTGGTGGGAGCACAGCGGGCGGGTATGGCTAACAGTAGCCATGGCAAAAAACACAGTCATACCATTTAAATCCAAGAAGCAATCCCGGCCCCAAACCAGACTGTGTAGCTTGTGGTTCGAGTGCTGGGGAAAATAGAGCTGCATTGCTTATGACTGTGAAAGCAAGTGGGGGCTGGAACAGAGGAAGAAGCTACCAGTCTCAAAAAGGAGGCAGCTTGCTTAGTACAGGAAGAGAGAGAAGTGCCTGGAAAAGCAGTGACAACCTGCACTTTTCCCTCTCACACCCCTCCCCCACATACAGCACCAAAACGCAGTGAAAGGGTCAACAGCACTAATGAATACCTAAGGCTTCGCCCCCTATAACATAAGAGTTGCGACATCCCCACCCAAATCACAGAGACAATGAAAGAAACTGTCATGATGAGGAGACAGAGAAGTATGGCTCAGAAGAGGGGACAGATCAAGGTACCAGTGACACAACTAAGCAATGAGCACATAGCACGCCTAACAGGTGATGAAATAGAGAGCTTAACAGATGAGGAGATCAAGAGCTTAACAGATGCACAGTTTAAGACATTGGTGATAAAGATGCTCACAGACTTAACAGCAAACGTTAAACAGGATGGGGAAAGAATGAAGGCTATCCTGGCTGAAATGAAGGAAAACCCATATGGAACAAGTGGTGAAGGAAAGCAAACCAGGGTTCAAATCAACAAATTGGAACAGAAGAAACAGTCAACCCGTACAGAAGGGGGAAACAAGAATCTTGAAAAATGAGGAGAGGCTTAGAAATCTCTGGGACATGCCAACATCCGAATCATAGGGTTGCCAGAAGGTGAAGATGAAGAGTAAGAAACTGAAAATTTATGTGAAAAAATAACGAAGGAAAACTTCCCTGATTTGGAGAAGGAAATGGACATACAGGTCCAGGAAGCACAGAGAGTGCCAAACAAACTAGACCCAGGGAGGACCACACCAAGACACATCATAATCAAAATGCCAAAGGTTAAGGGTAGAGAGAATCTTAAAAGCAAGAAGAGAGAAGAGGAGAATTACCTACAAAGGGGTGCCTATAATACTGTCAGCTGATTTCTCAAAATAAATTGCAGGCAAGAAGGGACTGGCAGGAAATATTCAAAGTGATGAAAAGCAAGGACCTACAACCAAGATTACTCTATCCAGCAAAGTTATCATTCAGAATGGAAAGGTAGGGAAAATGCTTCCCACACAAGGTAAAGCTGAAGGAATTCATCATCACCAAGCCATTATTATATGAAATGTTAAAGGAACTTATTTAAGAAAAAGAAGATTAAAACTATGAACATTAAAATGAAAACAGTATCACAACTATCAACAACAGAAGCAAAGGAATGAAAACAAAGGCAAACTAAGCAGACAACTAGAGTGGGAACAGAATCAGAGGTATGGGAGCATGTGAGGGAAGTTCAGCTGGGAAGAGGTAGCAGGGAGAGGGAGGGAAATGGTGCAGGAATTAAGAAGTATAGTAGGAGGGTGGGAATGGACAGGGGCATGTTGAGAGGATCATTATGCATGACCCATGGACATGGACTAAGTGGGGGGGACTCCTGGAGAGAGGGAAATTGCTGAGTGGAGGAGAGCAAAAGGAAAAGAAATTGGGACAACTGTAACAGCATAATCAATAAAACATACAAAAATACATAGCTAAAAAAATATGTCAACAATAATAATCAACTATTATTAACATCACATACTTTGGGCTACAAAGTATTGTGCTAAAAAATTTACACACATCATCCTGTTAATTTTATTCTATCATCATAACCACCCTATGGTGGTTAAGTATTCTAAGTCTTACTTTATAAAGTAGGCATTTTAAAATTAGATAAATTAGGCAAAGTGTCCAAGATCACACAGATATACAGCAGAAAAATTGGGATTAGACGACAGAACTGCCTGACTCCAAATCTTATACATGTTTCAACTACATTAGGCTAAAAAAGAATAATAGTTTAAGACTTTGAAATTGCCTGGCTAGGTTTATATGCAGAGTATTTTCTACTTCTGTCTAGAATTCTCAAGGTCATCTTGTAAATCAATTATTTCTTATTTTTTGAAAATAGAACTACTGAAGAAGAAGAATCTTAACTATGTTTTCCCCAAACTGTTTATTCTTATTTATACTATTTATATAAAACACAGAATCTTTCTCCTTTAACACATTTCATTGTAAAATACTAACGGCTTATATCTGCAACAAGGGAATACAATTATACTCATTTAACAGTTTTATCATAAAGAAAATTACTTTGAATACAGCTCCTCCCACCTCCCCCTATTATTGAGTATCTATTAGCTGGCCTCTCCAGGACAGAGTAGGACATTTTTTCTGGCATCTCCAGCCACCTAAATATTCTTTAATAACTTTTTTGCTTCCCTAAAGTAGTGTTTATTTAATATATTCTAATTCACACAATTGGTAGAACCAACATTAGTTAAAATCCCTGTCATATTCAACCATTACTATTAAGAAAATATAAGAAAATGCCTAATAAAGCTCACTTTGTTTATCCTAATGCCTGCCATAATATAAATTTTATGCACTTTCCTAAGTCCCATATTGATGATGAAAACAGCTGGGGAAAGTTATGGTGATCAGAGAATGGCATGGAGTAGAATAGTTTCTTAATGATCCGTATAATAAATTGCACTGCATAAGCCAATTAGTTTATTTCCAGTACTCAAATTAACTGCAATATAAATATCTTCTATGTGGTCCATTTTCAGAATTAAAATAGTGTTAGTCGGTTGTTCCACATATTAATTTTCCAAGTTTTAAGTAGATAGTCTTTAATCCATCAACCTTTTCTCTCACTCCTTGCCATATAAATTCTCTGCTTTGGGAGATAAAGTCTACCCAGTGTCCCACTCACCCTCTGTCATCATCCACAATATTGCTTTTGTTCTTGCACTCATGCCTGCTTGCCTGTTCTCCCTTTTCCCAGGCTCATCTCTGTCTTGAAGTTTTCTATAGCAATTCCAACACATATCAGCTTCTTGACATTAGAGATTATGTTTTACATGTCTCTATTTCTAATGCCTGTTATAATGCCAGACACTTAGTAGGCACTCAGCAAATTAAATAGATTTTGAGCAATCACTATGCACCAGGGACTGTGCTAGGCCCTGAGATATGGATCAAATTAAGAGATAATCCCATTCTTTGTTCATGGTATTCCTTTGTGCCTTTGATCTAGTACCATGCAACAGTAGCTTATGTTTGAGCCTTTTTAATACTTGTTTTGTGTGTGCCTTATTTTCTCAAAAAGATTAGAGGCTGCTAAAGGGTAAGAACCAGTTTTCATTATGCTTCTGTTTTTTTTCATTCCTTTTTCCATTATAGGTCTTAGTAAATCTAAATTGACTAATTCAGATATATACATTAGTTTTCCTCTTAGAATCTCAATTTCTTCAGCTGTAAAGTGAAGATAAAATATGAGACTTAGATTTTAACTATAGGTATATGGATATAACATAGAGTTATAGCTATATAACTGATCCTGGCACATAGTAGAGACTATTGAAATTGTAGTTCTATGTTTTCATATTTATAAAAATTGCTGATTTTAGTCTTACAATTGGACCAGTTTTAATTATATATATACACCACACATCTTTGCACCAAAGATAGAAATTTAAACCTTTATTTATCTGAATATCACTCAGCATCTGGAACTACATTAGTTAGACTCTTAATCAGTTGAGCAGTGACCAAACCACCAAGACACTCAGGCTCCTTCTGGGCTGGTAGAGGATGGTGGCTGGACAGGAAACCCTCAGACCATCCAGACAAGTTTCCTCCCATGCCACACTTCCACATGGACCCTGAGGAACCTGTCACAGGGGTGACAATCCTGGAGTTTAACAATGAAGAAGGACTTAAAAGATTATCTAATCCAACTTTTTCTACATAGAAATAAGGATATTAAAGCAAAAGAATTTATTCCTCTGTTCGACACTTTTTAATTGCAATGTGTCAAACCCTCTGATTTTCAGGTCCTTGTTCTGCTCACTATATCAAAGTTCCTCCTACCCCAGAATTAAAATTCAACCAGAACAGATTGGTATGTAGCATGTGAATACATGAATGACACTTACCTTGCTGAATTCAGGGTCCTGACCGTAGCCAGGCCCTAAAATTGAACATATTCATTCATTCAACAAATGAATAAATATTTAGAAAGGTACTATTCCAAGCCCTCATGATACAGCAGTGAACAAAACAGACTAAAAGCCTTGTCCTTATTAAGCTTTCACTTAGTGGTAAGAAATCAGCCCAAGCTACAAAGTAGCAGAATGAGGATTTACACTTAAGCAAGATGACTCTAGTTCCTGCAGACTTGGCAGTGGGCATTTTAATTCACTCATTGCATAACATTTATTCATTCAGAAAATATGTATGGAGTTTCTACAGGTGCTGGGGATATGGAAATGACCAAAACAGTCCCATCCCTACAGGGAGTATATTTCCAGGTAGAGAAGATGGAGGAGTAAAAGAAAAGTAAACCATACATGAAGAGAAAATCACAGATTGGGATGAGTGCCATGAAAGAAGTAAAAGGGTAACAGTCAAAATGCTTTCAGCCACTCCTTGTCTTAAAGTCCTAGGGACCATAAACAGATCCAAGCCATAAAGAAAAAAAGGAAGGAGGAGAATCTGTTGCATATTTTGCAAATTGAAAATGAAATGAGGGGTGTCTGGATCAGCTCAGGAGTATAGACAGAAACTGATGAGATGAAAGGATTCAGCCTTCATTGGCATTTACTTGCCTTAGTTCTCTGGCACTTTCGTTATAGTCTTGTGTTTCCTAAACAAATGCTGAAATGTTATAAAATAACCAATGTATGCTTCAAAAAGACCTTTAAAAATAATTCTCTAAACTGATTCTCTTAAGGCATTTTATAATTTATTGTGAATCTCTGGGTTTCTGGAATGCTGCCTTGGCCCAGGCTCTTAGTAATTAAATCTCATCTTCTCCTGTAGAACAGTGTGTGCTAAAAATGTTCATGGTTCTTTGTATAAAGGAAATATTGGTGTTCTTGCACCCCCCAAAAACCAAAAATTTGTTGCCCAAGCATTGGCTGGTTTTTATTCTTTATTTACATACTTAATCTAGCTTTAAAATAATTATTTCCCATTCATTGTAAATAGTAACATTTTTTCCCATAAGTAAAGCAATGCTTATATATTACAGGAAAATTAGAAATATAGATTAATATAAGTAGAAAAATAAAGATTAAAAACAATAATACCCAGACCTCTGTCAAAGAACCCAATCTAAAAGATTATAAGAATATGACAAAATTTCCACTTCAATAATTCAGTTAATATAGAAGTTTTTTTTAATAATAAATTCTTACTTCCCACTCCTCAAGTCTGATGCTGCCTCCTAAAGTTATGTGTATGAATAGATTGTCATGTTTTCTTCTATGCTTTTCTTCGTTTGTGTATATATAGAGATATGCAGGTATACATTCACTCTTTTAAAAACTACATTAATTTTTGTTAATGTTTCTTTGGAGGTTAACTTGTATCATTATGGGTAGATTATGATATAACCATGTTAAATATTGGGAAAGATGCTGCATTCCTGAAAGGGTAACATGGGAACAAATATTTAAAAGACCCTAACATTAAATTCTGAGGCTTTAATAAAATACACACATATTTTACCCCGAATTTATAATGATAGACTGAACAATGCACCTGTAAATAAATCAGCGTTTTTGACTAGAAGAAAAATAATCTGGCCTTGGACTTTATTTATATATGGAGATGTTGTAAAGACGTGGACAACTAAGTACCCCCAAAGAAAAAAGAAATTTGCCTTATTCCTGATGGATAACCATGAGAAATTGCTGTTTCCTGGCTCAAAGAATGTCTGACAATAAAAGATATTAGTTAACAATATGTTTTATTTATTTAACAATATGTCATACAACACAAGTGGATTGAGTGCATTGTTTTTAATAATTGTGTCATATTCTGCAGTGTGCACATACCTTATTTCACTAATTTCCCTAGTGACAGGTATTCAGGTTGTTTCCGGTGTTTTTCCTCTTATAAATAATGTTGCAGTAAACATTTTCATATGTGTGTTATTTATTGATACTTTATAATGCAGGATTTTAAAAAGTTTAATTACTCTTTGTTTATAAACTAAACATATTGTATGACTCCTTCTTTAGATTGAGTCTTACATGTCCTTGATCTATTTTGCTTTAACTGTAAATAAATTCACATATACAAATATACATACACACAAGTATACATACGGGGTGGGCAAAAGTAGATTTATAGTTGTGAGTATGCAAAACAGTTTATTCTTGTATTATTACTAATTATTGTATTATTTTCCAAACGAACAACTGTAACCCTGCTGTTGTCCCACCCTGTATGTGTGTCCACAGGAAACTTTTGCAGTTCTCATAATTTACCCCCTGCCTGCACACCCACCTCAGCAAATACCACACCCATTACTAAATCTTCTCTTCCCCTACCCTCCACATGTCTATGTCTTTGCCATGTCCCTCTTTATACTTCCCTTAGTAAAATTTGTTTTGAGGTTTAGTTCAAGGTCATCTCCTCCTGCAAGCTTTTTCTAACCTCTTCTACCTTTAAGCAGAAAACACCTTCCTGCTTTGTGATCCCATAGTAATTTCTTCATTTCTGTATTGTAACCCTTCTCTCAATCTACTTTGTATAAAAGATGGCAGTGCACTCAACTGTATCTTCTGTTTGATTATCAGTCTTAGGGTAGCAGGCACCATCTTGGCTGCATGTAGGAATGGTTCAAAGAAATGTTGATTAGACTTGAACAATTTGTCTAAAAATAATAGGTATTCAGAGCCCAATATTTGCCTTTCAAGACCTGTTATAACTAAATACAGTTATTAAGGCAATTTTGGGAAAAGATAGCAATGTAAAACAGTCATATGGGGTATGTATATTCTGGCCCTAGGGACCTTGTCCTTTACTTCTAAAACAGGGTCAGCAAATTTTTTTCTGTAAAGAGCCAGATAGTAAGTATGTTAGACTCTGCCAGCAATAAGATCTCTGCTACAATTGCTCAGCTTAACCATAGTGTGAAAGCAGGCGTGGACAGTAAGTACACAGATAAACATGGCTGTGTTCTAGTAAAACTTTATTTATAAAAACAGGCAATGGACAGGATTTGATTTGTGGGCCATAGTTACCAAACGCCTGCTCTAGAGGGTCTCTAGCTACATTTACACTGACCTGAGTTAAATTTAAATTCTGGCTCTTCTACTTTGACTCTTCTGTTTACTATATGATTTGGGGCAAGCTACTTGCTCTCTCTGTCATTATCAACAAATAAACATAAGATTCATATTACCTCCAACATGTTAGGCATATAGTTCAGGACCTAGCATTTACTGAATACAGAAATGGTAGCCAATAATTTGGCACATTAAAAGTAGTGGAAGCATAGAAAGAGGGTCAGAGAACACACAGTCCCTTTTTTTTCAACAGAAAGTAGCAAAATCCTAAGGAAAAGGAAGAGAAATAACAATGGCTGGCAGAGATTATCGGATTACAGTGGCAGGTCCATCAACAACAGAAGCAGCGATCCCCTCAGTCACATACACTCCTCTGTAGAATGAACCAGGAGAGACAGACAGACAAGTAGCTTGACAGTTGCTGCAGCAACAGCATTATTAATAAAATATTTTGAAGATTGTTCGGAGTGCCTGGACCTCTGGCAACTATGTAAAAGATGTGAGGCAAGCTTCAAGAAATATTGGTGAAATAGTTATACTGTACCTGCAAATTTCAGTGGTATTACCTCTTTAGCTAAAGTGCAAACAAATATGAATCTTTGGCACCTTACTAAGCTAATTATCTCCAAACATTTCAACTGACTATATGCAAGAGGCTCTTTCAAGATGCAACTCTTCAGTACCTGTTTCCACTGCCATCAAGATAAAGCACCCCTCGCCTGCCCCCCCCCCCAAAAAAAGATAAAGCCCAAACACTTGAGAAGAGCATGCAAGGCTCTCTGCAACTTGGCTCCAGCTTATTCTTTCATCCTCACTTTTGATCTTTTCTTTCCTTGTACAGCACAGATTCTTCATCCAAGTAAATTGATTAGCTTATTCCTGTCCCAGAGCACTTCTTCCTCCCATTTTGCTTATGCCCGTTCTATTCCAGACTAATTCTCTAGACCTTTACAAACCCATCAGTCATTCACATCCTCATTCTTTCAGGACCGGACATGCTGAGTCCTCTGCAGACAACCCAACTAGCCCAGTGCCAAGCAATATCAATATCCACCCTCCGGCTGCTAGGAGCATTATTATTATTCTCTCCTTTTCTTTTGCTCTGCTTGTGACATCTCCTTGAAGCTTTCTGTAAATGCTCAGTAGTAAACCCAGTGTTAATGGGAGGTGACGTGTGCACTAGGAGGAAACCTGGATTTGAAGTTTGAAGTCTTGAGTTTCTGTCCTAGCTCCACCATCATCTCACTATGTGTCCAAGACGGACAAGTGGTTTAATATCTCTGAGTCTCAATTTCTTTATTAGTAACAAAGGCCCTATACCTACTTTGTAGAGTTTTTAAGTTAAGTGAAATGAGATTAAATGAAATCAAGAGCCTGGGAGTCGTTGAAAGGTACCTACCTCACTCAGGAAACGGGACTGAATCTGAACTGTTTATAGTGTTTAGCCTGGTATATATCCCTAGTGATGTAATAATTTTGAATGCAAGAGCTATACCCAAACATATTTGTGATTAATTGCAGTACCTGGCATGTTTATAAAAAGCTACTCAATAAATTTATTTGATTTATTTTTACATTGCTTTTAAAAATCCCCTTCAAAATTATGTAAGGCATGCTAGCTTCTGTTTTTTAACCTATAAAATGAAACCAAGATCTTCATCAGCATATATTGCAGAGGGAGGCTTTCAGATGGTTTGAAGATCAGCTCAGTTTTATAAAATTTTTAAAGCTTGGGGGAAAATTCCCAAGGTTTTTCAAAAATTTGTACTCACAGCTAAAATATTTTTCCAGCTTAATTTTTGCAAAATTAATACTCTGTGCACATGTTGTGCCTTCAGCATTCCATGTTGACTAGCTCTCTCTGCCAGATGCTCACTGTTTAAATTTAAGTCCTCTTTATCTAGTTTATATTCTTTCCTAGAAGAATGTAAATCAATTTTGATGACATATATTCCTGATGATATATATAGAAAGAATATAATGAAAATTATACATATTGAATTAATAAAAATATTACACAGATTTTTACACATGTTCATGATACATAAGAGTTTGTAGACTATTTTATAACACATTGTTTCATTAATTGTTCAGAACAAACCCTGTAAGGCAAGTACTATCTCCATTTTGAAGACCAGGAAGCTAAGATCTCTAGAATTTAAATAAGCACCCAGAGTCACAAACTTAGGACACAGGTGCTGAGACATGGAGTCAGGTTTTCCTGCTGTAAGCCTATTGGTATCTGCATTGCACCACAGGTGGTCAGCCAGAGTTAGTATGCTCCACAGTAGCTATATAGTACCTCCTTTTTTAAAAAATATGTTTTATTTATTATACTGTTACAGTTGTCCCAATTTCCCTTCTCTCTGCTCCCCTCCACCCGGTGGCCCACCTCCCTCCAGTTGTCCCCCCCTTTTAGTCCATGTCCATTGGTTGTGCATATAGTTCTTCTCAACCTCTTCCTGTCTATTCCATTCCCTCCTACTATGCTTCTTAATTCCTGTACTATCTCCCTCCCTCCCCTTCCCACGCTGATCTCCCCCCATATGTTCCCCATACCTATAATTCTTTTTCCACTATCGTTGCCTATTTAGTTTGCCTTTGTTTCGGTTCCCTAGCTTCTGTTGTTGGTTCTTGTGATGCAGTTTTCATTTTAATGTTCATGGTTTTGATTCTCCTTTTTCTAAACCAGTCCCTTTAACATCTCATATAACAGTGGTTGGGATCTAATGAACTCCTTCAGTTTTGCTTTGTCCTGGAAGCACTTTCTCTGCCCTTCTATTCTAAATGACAGCTTTGATGGACAGAGTAATCGTGGTTGTAGGTTTTTGTTTTGCATTACTTTGAATATTTCTTGCCAGTCCCTTCTTGCCTGAAGGGTCTCCCTTGAGAAGTCAACTGATAGTCTAATAGGGACCCCTTTGTACATGATTCTTCTCTTCTGTCTTGCTGCTTTTAAGATTCTCTCTTTATCTTTAATTTTTGACAATTTGATTATAATGTGTCTTGGAGTATCTCTCCTTGGGTCCAGTTTTTCTGGAACTTTCTGTGCTTCTTGGACCTGTAAGTCTATTTCTTTCCCCAAGTTTGGGAAGTTCTGCATTATTATATTTTCACTTAATTTTTCAATTTCTAGTTCTTCTTCTTCGCCCTCTGGCAATCCTATAATCCATATGTTCGATCTCTTATAGCTGTCCCAGAGGTTTCTGATCCTCTCCTCACTTTTCTTACTTTCTGTTTCCTCTTTCCTCACTAGTTGACTGTTTGTTCCTTCCCTGTGTTCTAGTTTGTTGATTTGATCTCTGGATTTTATTTCCTCACCACTTGTCTCCTATGTGTTTTTGTTCTTTTCAGTATGAGTGACTTTCAATCCTTTCTCATCTTGTTCCAAATCTTTTGTTAATTCTGTAAGCCACCTAATGACTATAGCTCTGAATTGAGCCTCTGAAAGGTTTCTTATTTGTTCATCTGTCAGATTCTTCATCTGCTGCCTGGTGAACTGTGTCATCGGGATTTCTATAGTTGTCTGCCTCATTTTGACAGATCTGTGTTTTGCTTTGCTTCTTGGGCAGGCTATAGGGGTTGGAGCCCATGTACTCATCACAACCCGGCAGTCGGTGGCGATCCGCTATCTTTTTTGCCATGTTGTGGTGCTTTATCGTCACTACACAGTGACCAACCGGCGGCAATCCGCAACCTTTTTCGTGGCACTGTGGCGCTTTGTGTGGGGATGGGGGTCCAAGATGGATTCCTGCTGTTACTCTCAGCTGAGAGACCAGGATCCATCCTTCCACCCTCTGGGCCTCACCGTGGGAGGCAATGCAGGGGCTGTCTTTCCTAGCGTTGGGGTCACGAGCTGCCGGGGCTGGACTGCAGCCAGGATTGCTCCCCCTGCCACTGTCCCCACTGCTACCACAAGCAGCACCGCCAAATTTTGTCCCTCCTACCCATCTGACAAGCACCGCTGGTTTATAACTTCGTACATTGGGCTTCCATGTAGTTTTATTTTCTGGAATTTCTAGTTATCTTTTGTTTTGAGGTAGCTGTATTCCTTTCTAGTTGTAGAGGGAGACCAAGTTTGTCAGTCAAAGCCTCTATCTTGGCTGGAAGTCCTAGGACCTCCTTTTAAGGTCCACAAATGGAGTTTCAGTAGAAATTTTTCCTCTGCTTCTTGGGGGTTTTGTTTTTCATGAAAAAAAAGTCTTAATTGTTAAAAAAAAATCTGATAAATTGAATATGTTTCTACCATGACATACATGTGTATAGAATATATAAGTAAAATTAACTCAAGTCTTATACAAGTCACTTATCTTTCTATGTAAGGTTTTAGTAACAATCAGATTCCTCACCTAAATCAGAAATCAAAACAGTGCTTGTATGCCTAACTCAAAAACTTATCCATGAGGATAAAATAACAGAGTTGCTGTCCAAGTGCAATCACAGTATATTTGCAAAGCAAGGTATTATAATTTTCATTAAAATCATAAATATTCGTCGTCGTCGGCAGCCGTCCGTCTCGAGAGACGATGGTGTAGCTTCTTAAGAGTCTATCTGCACCGCCGAGAATGGTTGTGCAGTCCGACTCGGGAGTGACACGGTATCTGTCTCCTCCCGTGTTGAATCGACATCTTGCGATGACGCTGGAGTTTCCTCTCCAGTGAAGCTGAAGCTACAGAGCCTGGGCAGGGTGATATGGAGGGTCTGCTGTTGCCCATGCAGCAGACGCCCCCCCCCTCTCTTCACAGCTGAAGGGTCCAAGGGAAAGACGGAGTCAATACAGCTTGGCTTCAGGTGCGCCGCAGGAGTTGCCGGTGTTGACTACAACGTCAAACCGCCTTAGGGACTCCGGCTCCGGATTTTCTGTCGAGGTTTACTCCCTTAGCCTTTCCCCTGAAGAGGTATGCCGCAAGGCAGCGGAGGTTTTTTGGAATCAGAGTTTTCCTTCTCTGATGTGCCCTGACTGGAAGATCGAACCAGAAACACTTAGCTCGCAGGCCGATGCTCAATCCACTGAGCCAAACCAGCCAGGGCAATCATAAATATTACAGATAAATTAATCAGCTATCTCAAGTTCTGTCTGCCTAAAGTTAATTATTAGGTAATTAGCAACACTGGAAATCTTTCATTTCAGAAATTGCTATATTCGTTACAAACTATGAGCCTCAAGTTTTTATAAAGTTCCATGAGGGTTGCAAATATAGTCCTTACTGCATACTAGAACATTTAAAAGTTAATTAATTCTCTGACATTCAGCAATGTAACTAAATTACTTTATATGGTTGTTTGAGCACAATGTATATGATCTGATTTTAAAAAGCACTAAAATCATCAGTAGCAATTATATCCCCACCTACTGTTCCTAATAGCTCCTCCCCAGAATCTGAAGAGATTATTCTCCTGAGAGTTTTAGAAACATTTGGCAATAAGAGATGGTGGAGTGGCTTTTAAGTTTTGGATTTCAAAGTTAGAGTTTCTGAACAAAATTGTATTTTTAAAAAATTAAATTAAAGAAAGTTCTAATGTTTACCCCATGGTTTCTATTTAAATGTGTGCTGCTGTCATGATTTAGTCCCTACTTCACAGGATAATGAATCTAGATTTTATTTCTGTTCTCTGTCCAGACTTGTACAGCAGTCAACATATTTGAAAATCAAAGAAAAAGAAGATTTTGACTGGGATAATCTCTTCAAAGGTAAAAACAAAAACACTAGCAAAAACACAAACTATACTTTTTATTGTGAAGATGTCTCACTTGTTTGGTTGGTTTTACCATTCCTGTAGGGAAAGGTGGAAAGAACCTGCCTAGAAGCCAAGAGATTGTGTTCCAGTCCCAATCCTATGAATAAAGACTGTCACTTCACTGCTCTAAACCTAAATTTTCTAATTTTTAAAGTGAAAGGACTCTGTAATTGCTGTGGTACTCACTCATGATAGGACAAATCTAAACCTATAGAAGTAAAATCTCAGTGGTAGAATCTTTTTCTGCCATCTGTAGAGGGCACAGAGGGAGACCAGGGTGCCTCATTGCAGTTTTATAAGTTCGGGGACTGGAAAATACACTTCATTAGTAAGGCAGGCAAGAAGGTTATTGGGAAAAAAAATAGTTTAATTAGTAAAAGCTGAGGGATTAATAAAGTATAGGAAAAAGAACTACATGTTTTCATTTAATTATGTTTCTTTCCAATTAAGGCTCAATAGACAAAATCTCATCTATAATTTGAGGTTATACTTTAGCAAGCTAAGGAATAAATTTTCCTTTGGTTGTGTTAATTTAGTGAAACAATTTTTATTTGGTCAGATTACAACATAGGTAATTTGTAATTAGTATCATTAATGTCTTCAGCCATAATAGTTACATGTGTTTGTATCTCCAAAACATGGTAGGAAATCTGTTTATCTTCTAGAGAAAAAGAAAATTAGTGAGTTTTCTGCTGACTTGGCCAAAAGTACAACTAGCCCAGTCTGGTAGCACTGCTCTTCATCTCCAATGCAATTACCTATTCTACTCTTAAGAGAAAAAAATGTGTTTGCCAGTCATTGAACAGAAGGGCTGTGACTTCTTTGAGCAAAGCTAACCTGCTCATTTCAGGCAGGACCCAAGTTCTACTTGCGGTTGGAAAAAACTCAGCCACAAAGGAAGGAGGAATCTTCTCCTCAGAAAATGGAGGGCAGTTAAGTTACCTTGGTTTCCTTGTACATCTACACATTTCTCTCTAATCAAAAGAATATCTGTGTGAGGTAACTGGTCTGACCAGTGCTTTACATAAAATAAATCACTGACACCTTGGAAACTGCCTCATACAAATGTTCTCATACCATTTTGCCAAGTCTTCATTCCATAAACAAGATATTTTGGAATGGTATGTGGAACCCTAAAGAAGTGTCAGTATATTAATTTGTATTTTAACACTTTTGAAAATAACTCCAGAGAGTAATTATTTATATGTTCCTATTAAAACAGATACACAATTTTGTCCTTCACATAGTGAGAGTAGTAATGAGGATCACCTTTGTATAAATAGAAAATACCACTAGCAAAATGCATTTGCAACATGTGAAAGATGAAATCTCTAACTTATTTAGTAATGCTCTTGTTCCTTTCGGCATCATTTATGAAAAGATTATAACCATGTGCATTTACTGTGCTTTTTAACTTAAACATTTTGAATTCCTCACAGTGAAGGTCTGCATTCACAGGTGGAGTGGTCCTGACTTAGGAGCCTGCTGTGAAGCATCCTGCCTGAGCTGAGCAGGCAGCTAGCAGCCTGGGGCCCATGACACTCTCTTGTTGAGAAAATGCCTTCAGGGATCTATTCTAGTCCATGAAAATTGACAGGATTAGCACCTGATTTCTATGCTGGCCTTCTGCCACACAAACTGGTTCTTCCTTATATTATAATCTTCCTTACAGTAATAATCATCATTACTATAATTGAGTTTGTTTTCTCTGGTTCTAACGCGGATGAGACAAAATAAAGACAGTAAGTATATTACTGCTGTGATATTGAATGATTATTTAATTTTCTTTTTGTTTTTTTAAGTCTATACATCTGAGCATAATTTATAAATCTTTACCTTTGCTTTTTGTCTTTGTTTGTTTTTTGGTCTGGCCATAGGTTTGAATAAACACCTTCTTAATTCATTAGTTGTTGTTGTTGTTTAAGAAAAATGGGCTAAAACTTGTTCTTTGTTTTCCCCATGAGGGAAAATATTATACCTTTGATTTATTTTTATAATTGTTTTTATTTTTCAATTCAGTGATTAGACATTTATAAAATTACTAAGTGATCACCCTGATAATTCTTGTACCCATCTGACACCATATATAGTTATCACCATAATAATGATTATATCCCTTATACTGTACTTTACATACCCATGACTTCTGTAAATACCAGTTTGTACTTCTTTTTTTAAATTGTTGACACTATTACAGATGTCCCCCATTTACCCCTTTCCCCCCTCCACTCAGGCCCACCCCCTGGCCTTTACCACATTGTTGTCTGTGTCCCTAGGCTATGCATATATGCATATATGTTCTTTGGCTTTGATTTTTAGAGATTGTGCACACATGTGTACAGAAACACAGGCAGCTTATGGTTTTCATATCTTGGGTATGTTTTCTGTTTTTACTTGGGAACATCTTTATTATCTAAATCATTTCATTCAGATACAGTAAAAAGTTTTAAAATATTAATTGGTTGAGAAAAACGATTATCTAAAAGGCTGTTCATTATCGAAATAGGCAGAAGTACAATAAGCTGGAGTTTGTCTTACTAAAGGTTTACAAGCAAGCTTAATAAGTGTCACACCTAAGACATGGCAAATGATAGGCATGAACATATAGTTGACATTATCGGTGGTACCACATATCCCTTCTTTAGGTTTGAGTGGGGCATCTGTGCAGTGGCCTTTCAGGTTTTTACCTTTGTTCAATGAGTGTTCCATAGAGACCTGCACAGAATTTCCTTTGAACATAAGCTGAGTGAAGCTGCTGACAGTGCATTTATATTAAGTATAAAGGACCTGTTCACCTAAGGATCTGTCCTTCTGCCCCCTGAGAGAATTCTAGAACCAGAACTTCTTGATACCTCAGACAGTGGTGCTATCTGGGCTACCACATTGAGCCACCCTAGGGGACACATTTGAAATTGTGGAATGTGTAATTAGAAAACTGTTTCTTTTTGCTGTTGGTTATTTTTGGACTCAAATGTATAACTCATACTCACTTCCTTAAAAATTCAAAAATGTTATAAAGCAAAAAGTGCAAGAGCTAAACCTTGTTAATAAATGCTTCATAGATTTATTTTGGATATAATAATCCACCTTTTTGTTTTTTCTATCAGTACAGAATCATATTGTATTTGGTGACCTACAATTTATATTATTTTTCCACTTGCTAATATAGTATATCAGTGTGTATACACTGCTAAATTCTTTTTTTTTTTTTTAGTAAAAATTGTAGCCCAGCCCATTTAATCACCACTTGGGTCATGAAATAGAAGCTGACTGGGAGCCCACCACATGCCATACAATATCCAGCTTCTGCCAGAATAATTGTTCTGATTTTGGTCATGGTCATTTACTCTGTCCCTGTTCTGAACATTTTATAAATGAAATCATACAGTAGGTACCCTTTTATTTCTGACTTTTTTTGTTAACATGATGTTTGTGAGATCCATCCAAGCATGGTTTTTTATTCTTATTATTGCAGATTATTGAATTTTGTGATATCACAGTTTGTCCATTTGGATGTCGATTGCTTGCAGTTTTTCCCTCATACCAGTGAAGCCACTAGGAACATTCTAGTATGTGATTTGGTGGATATGTGTATGCATTTCTGTACGGAATATACCTAAGAGTGGCATTTCTGAGTAAATGGGTCTGCATAAGTTCAACTTCAGGATCTAGAGTTGAATTTTTTACAAAGTGGTTGTACAGTTTACCAGCATGATTTGGAAATTGCATGTACTCTATTATCCCTGCCAACAGTTTTTGTCTGTCTCTTTAGTTTTAGCCATTCTTTTGGGTTTACAATAGTATTTACTTATGCTTTTAATTTTGCATTTCCCTGAGGCCTGATGAACTTGAACACATTTTCATGTTTATTGCTATTTGAGTATCCTCTTTTGTGAAGTATCTTTACCATTTGTCTTTTAGGTTTTTTCTTATTGATGAAGGAGTTCTCTATATCTCTTCATACCTAGAGTTGTGGGTGCCTGAATCCAGTGGAGGAAAGTCAGTGCTGAGGATCATCAGAAAGTTAGTCAGGAGGGACTGAGGAAAATATGAACAAGCAGATAAATATCATCAAACTAACAGAAAGAAGAAAGAAAACACAACTATGGGACCAAAGAATGAAGACAAGATGGGTTTAAGCAATATATCAAAAAGCTACAGCTTATGGGTCTTCTGTGTAGGTTTAAAAGACACCAATCTTAGACTTTTTATTTCACTTAGTTCTCTATGGAAGGTGAGTTATAAAACTTACTAGTTTTACACATATGTTAAAAGCCCTCTGGGAAGCCTCTGTACATAATTGCCAGAAATTTTTAATTAACAGAATTATGATGCAAGTCTGTGTTGGAGTTTGTGTTTTCAGCTTTGTAGTATATCACAAAAGTTGTTTCTGTGGGTGTCTGAAGATCTTCAACCATGGCTGAATTAATAAATTGTTGTTACTCACCACGGAACATGCTCCATAGAGTTGCCTATGAGAGAAGGAGCTTAGTAGCAAATTGATACCTATATCTTCCTGTTTTTTTGGCCCAGGGGAGAAGAGATAGGGGGGCAAGGGTGAGACTCATGTTTGAAATTAGTGCTTTATCTGTCCAAGTCATCGCTCTTACTCTGTGGCATGACTCTTCAGACAGGCCATGGCCCCAGTTGCAGCTCCGCAGGCAATGATTGCCCAGCTTTTGGAAGTGCCTCGTGCTCCCCAGCAATGATGAATCTCATGCTTACTACATAATTTCTTCATTAGGATAGAGATTACCACTAACATGGTCTTTAAATTTGGTGAAAATGCATTCTACCATTTTTAGTTTACATGGTAAAGGATAGAGAGAAACATAAAATTATCAATGGTCACACTATGTATTATATTATTTAGAAAAATTACTTACTTATGTTACAACCTATATGTATGCTGAATTTTAAGGGCCTTGTCAGTGTTCATTCTCTAAGGATTTGCTCTTACAGGGAACTGAAGGAAGAAATGACATTGTCTATTCATAGGAATCATCACAGTTAAAAAGCAGGTTGTTGGTTATAATTCTGACATGTAAAGAGTTTGTAAGTCATCACTCCAATCCTCACAAAAGGAAAAAGCTGACCAAACTGAACATCAACTGCTCTTCTTAGATATGCCAGAGTGTTGAGGTCCTGCCATCAAGGGAAACTTCTTTACCAGTGGTGTGTGTCCTAGGGTAGAGGCAGTCAGACAGCTCCAGTTCCCTCTAACCATGTGTCTCACATTCAGGAAGGAAAAAGAAGGCCAAGACCCTCTTCTGAAGGTCACAGCCCAGGGACTCAGGCCCACTGAAAACACAAACTGGTTTTAACCATAAGACTCTAAAACACTTCCCCCCACCAACGCCTTGACACAGAGACACAGACTCTATTTAAGAAAGAGCTTCAAAGGACTTTCTTTAGGAAACCCAATGACAACAGGGGAAAGTGAATGTATACTAGAGGAGCCCTACTGAGTAGTTCAGTTGGTTAGAGCATCGTCCCGATACACTAAGTTTGCGGGTTTGATCCCTGGTTAGGGCATATACAAGGATCAACCAAAGAATGCATAAGTAAGTGGAACAATAAATCAATGTCTCTCTCTCCCTCTTTATTGCTAAAAATCAATTTAAAATATTTTCTTTAAAGTACACTTGAGGAAACTGAAGCCTCTGACACCTACAGATATTATATATTTGTCAGAACCCCTAGAACTATATAACACAAAGACTGAGTCTTTTCATACTATCTTCAATTTTTCTGTAAACTTAAAGCTTCTCTAAAAATTAAAACATTAATTTATTTTAAAAAAAGCATCTTTACAATGACTCAGCAGTATTTGGCATGGTAATGTGAGCCATAGAGAGGGACAGGGACAGCTGGAGTTCTTGGGAAGAGGAAGGAAATTATTTGTATTGGGCTAAAAGATGATTCCAAGGGTAGGAGCTTGGAACCCGTAATTAACTCAAGGAGAATATTCTGACAATTAAGCACAAGGAGACTGATGGCATAATGAGAGTATGTAATGAATTTTCTCAATTATAGTCCAGAAAACTTTCAACAGCTATAACATCTGAAGTGCTGTAAGACAAAGTAAATGATGTGCCAGTTCTTAGGAGACTGCATCTATTCTTGTACTACCCTTATGCAGACACGCTGCTCTTTTCTTTGGGTGTCAGTTAAAATATTAATAATAAGAATTGTCAAGATAGAATAGAATGTAACAAACATTTCTCATTAAAAAGGAGAGTTAACTTTATTTTGCTTAGAAACAAAAAGTAACAGACAACTGTATCCCAAGTGAGAGGCCAGCTGAGATTAGGGACATTGAGTTACAGATTTTGGAGGTGCTGAGATGCTCTGAAACACCTACTCTCAGGCCCATGGAACTGTCATCATGCAGCCAGTAAGGCTCTGAGCAAGAGGAAGATTCTTGGAAGTGAGTGGAGGGGTCTGGATCCTCTCACTTCCTTTCTAGGATATCTTGAGCTTTTTTTACTTGGTTTTTAATCTATTCCATATTATCTTTCCAAAAATTCCCTTCACCCTTCTTTTCTAAACTCTTTTTTTTTTCTGTCCCATTCCAGAAGAACATGAAAATTAGAAAGTCAATTCTTTTGCTGGAATCAAGGCATGGTTTATTTGTTTTGAAGAATTATATGCATTATTGACAGAATATTTTGAAAATTTAATTGTGGAGAAAAGTAATAGTGCAAGAATAAAAAAAGTCTGAATGAAAATAAATCTGTTTTAATGAGTAGACACTTATTTTTAGTTAAGGCTTGAGGGGCTGACAACTCTGAAAACTAAATTCCTCAGCACCAAGCCTGGAGCAATGTGGGCAGCCATGCCATCGGCTTCCTCAGAGTGTTCCAAAATTAACTCTTGAACTGGAATCTGCCTCTGACACATTGTCTTCTCCACACTGACACTGTCTCTGGTTATATCAGAATGCAGCCTTACCTATCCAACATTGTTATAGGATAGTGATGAGGGTCCTCCACTAGTTTACTGTTCAGAGTTGCAGAAGAGTGGACAATCTGGAGACAAGCCGAGAAGCAGATCTTTTTTTCTGGAATAGAGTTACAGCTTTGTGTTCCAACACTGCACTATATTCTTTCTCGAGGACCAAAAGGGGATTCCTAGATTCTTAGATTCTAGGTTCATCATCTCAGGGAATGTTATAGGGAATTCTAATAACTTCACCTTCTTCCCAGTGTTGGGTCTGAGGAATGTGGACATTTCCCTTCTTAGATGTTACAAACACATAAGAATTGTGTGGTCTATGCGGGTAAAGTGGATACTCCAAAAGTAAAGCATTTCTCTCCTTTATTCATCATCTCTCCCAGGGTGTTCTGAGGCCTCTCTTCCATGTGCCCCAATTTGAGTGCTAAATACCTCAGACTACAGCAGAGAACCTTTACCTCTAAAATGTATCCGGGGTCAAAGAGAGAAAGTGCCTACTTTTCTCCAACAGGTCAATGGTGTGAGACACATTTTTGCCTTGATGATAGGTACTAAAAATTGGGGAAAAACTGCCCTAATACACAGTCTTCTTGGAGAGCACATGCCTATTTTATGGGGAAAAAAATTTTCTTAACTGAGGATTTATACCCCATAAGGATATAGTCAATGCAGAAGAGCTCAGGGGTTGTTCTAAAGAATATAGCAAAAAGGTTAGACAGAAGAGAAGGTTCAAAGTGCTGGAGTAATTGAGGAAATGAGGTAGTAGAATTTGTTTTCTTAAAAAGTCCTAAGATTGTCCTGGGTTTCTCTCCCCAGACAGCACTCCTATTTTGGCATTCCATTATTGCAGAGAGACAAGAATTATAAATAGTAATGTCAAACATCATATGTCTAAATAAAGAATCAGGACTCTATGTCTTAAATATGTATAAACTATTCTTAGCTATATCACTGGACAGTTGTCCTGTTAGATTTCTGAACTAAAAGTTTTTGGACATAAAAATCATTACTGAGAAGTAGAAAATGAGAGTTATTGCTTACCCTGGTACATGGGATTTTTTTTAAAGTTATGTTGGTTTATTACATACATTGGGAGACACAAGAAATTTTCATCTCTTTATAAATTAAAGGAGTAGCTATTAAAGTGAGTAATTTTACATAAATAAGGGGCATAAAATAGTATCATATGAAAATATACATGAAATATATTTAGATATTAATTAGGTATTTGGTCGAGTGACTAAGTGCATTGCATCTCTTCTTGTTGCTATAGTTACCATTGCCTTGTAGGGGTACATCGAGTATCATTTATGTTGTAGACTCTATTTATTAGCAAAGACAACAGTTTCTTCTATTATTTACATGGTTCTTCTTCATTCATTGTTTTGTTATGTTTTTCTTCAATGATTTATTTTCCTTTTTAAAATAATTTTAGATGATGCCCTTTTCCTTAAAATTTTGACTGCCAAGTGGTTTTGATATACAGAAAATTAAAATAATTATGAAGAAATAAATAATAAAATAACAAGTATTTAAGGAAACTAGAAATTAAACTAAAACAATGATAAGACTTCTGAGTTATTTTAAATGTAGCTATTCTGATGGCAACATTTTTCTTTTATTTGCCTTTAGAAAGATGAAGCTTTAAAAATTTTTTCCCCTGTGGTGATGGATTCTTATTTATATGTTTTGCCTAGTTTTGATTCTGTAACTTTGAAAAGGGCACTTTTTAAGAAAAACATTTCTTACCAATAGCATTAAATAATACCTATTTTATTAATATACTCCCTATGGTGATAATGATAATAATGTATTCATCTAGCACTTCCCATATTATAAGGCAAAGTATGTTTATTGGCCCTTTTTCTCTCCAAAGGATTGTGGTTGCCATTTTCCTGGGTAGGTGAGAGAGTTGCAGGATAGGTGACTTGTCCAAGGTCACACAGTTGTTCCAGCTTAGGAATAACAGCTTAGATTTCCCTTGAAAATTCAAAGCTCTTTCCCTTTAAGACACTCTTTCGTCTTGACACACTCGAGCTCACTCACTGTGCTTTAGCTGAAGGCACCTTACAAGGAGAGTTGAGAGACCTGACTTTAAGCCCAGCCACAAAATTGCCTTATGGGGCTCAGCTATTGGACTGTGAGATGGAGACCTTTTCTCTGCTCTCAAAGTGGTAGTTGAGTGGAACCAAAGGAAGAATTAATATGAAAGAGCATTAAAAATAAAACACGTTTATGAAGGCATGATTAATGCTCATTTTTCTGTAAATTCATCAGAGGTGGATTAATAACACTTTGTTTTAACCTCCTGACTGGGTGGGGCACCTCAGCCCAGCTGGGCCTCCGTGGTGGTGAGTGTGCTCTAGATGCTGTGTGACTTGCTTTTTCTCTGACCATTACTAAGTTTTCATTGAAACATAAAATCAAATTTCTGCAGAAACTTTGGTAATTTTGCTTTGTGTTGAATAGATTGGCATTGAAGTCTGAAATCAGAAGCCATTTCAGTGTCTCTGACATTCTTATTCTGTATGAAGACAGTCTTTCTTTTCTTAAGAATGCCTTTTTGCTTAGCCAGAAATTTCTTGGAGATGGCAGAATTGCTGTCTTACAGTTAATTAATTTTATAGCCCAAATCCTTTGTATTTTAAAGAAATATGGACATATCTACACAAAACCATGCTTTAAATCAAAAACAGAGGAAATTACTGCTGTCCTGAAATACTGAGGTGTTTTCAGCCTAGCTAGTAAGTTGTCGGCAGCCGTCCGTCTCGAGAGACGATGGTGTAGCTTCTTAAGAGTCTATCTGCACCGCCGAGAATGGCTGTGCAGTCCAACTCGGGAGTGACACGGTATCTGTCTCCTCCCGTGTTGAATCGACATCTTGCGATGACGCTGGAGTGTCCTCTCCAGTGGAGCTGAAGCTACAGAGCCTGGGCAGGGTGATATGGAGGGTCTGCTGTTGCCCATGCAGCAGACCCCCCCTCTCTTCGCAGCTGAAGGGTCCAAGGGAAAGACGGAGTCAATACAGCTTGGCTTCAGGTGCGCCGCAGGAGTTGCCGGTGTTGACTACAACGTCAAACCGCCTTAGGGACTCCAGCTCCGGATTTTCTGTCGAGGTTTACTCCCTTAGCCTTTCCCCTGAAGAGGTATGCCGCAAGGCAGCAGAGGTTTTTTGGAGTCAGAGTTTTCCTTCTCTGAGCTAGTAAGTACACCTTCAGATAATCTCCCTGTGGCCACTTGCAGAAGTAATTACTTTCACCGTTTGTATTGGGATGTTTTTTTAAAAAACACAAAATTGTTGTATGCAGAAAAGAGGTTAATAATAAAAGTTTAGTCTCCTGTATGTCAAACATACATTCTGAAGTACAGTGGAAAGACACTTCCCCGAGTGTCTGAGAATCTGGGTATGGTCACTCTTTCTGTGGCACTGGGCAACACTTTTTACAACATCTGTCAGATGATAAGTTGCATTTGGCTAAACTACAGAGGTGTTATTTCTCCATTAGGTTTATATTAATTTTTTTTTCTGCTTCTGTGAACATAGGGGTTGAGAAATAAGAAGTTTTCAGAGTAATCCTTGTTTGAATATTGTTCACTGTTTATCTTTAAAATTAAGAATGTTTCCTGAAAAATCTTTCTAAATCACACACACACACCCCAAAAATACTGCATCTTAAGCACACTATCAAAGAAACCTTACTTTCAAGTATCCTGGCTCAAGCAATGGTCTTAGGCAACATGATTTGAGCTGTTTAGAATCCTACATCTTTATGCAGTACTTAGCAACTTTGAAGCTTAGTAATTTGAAAGATATGGGTGAAATGAACCTGATATTACCAGATGTCACTAATCAATAGATATTAATCTTGGAAGGAGTGCCAGAATATTAGAAATTTTCTTTGGGAGCTCCATGCCACCAAAGGTCAAAACCTGTTTACCTCTAGCAAATTCCTTAGAGAACTTGCAGTATTTAAAATGGTGCATGTAACTATTCATAGAAAATAGGAGAGATGTGCAATTTGAGTTACTTCTTCAATAATATACAGTGTGAAAGTACTTAGTCATATTGTCTCACAGATTCCTGAGGTAAAAGATGTGATTCCTTGAAAGAATTTTGAAAACAAGTCATTTTAAAACTATATTGAGTGCCTTTCAATGGAGTCATGGTGAGAGAGGTAACCTAGAAGTGAACAGATAAAAGCTGAGCTACTGGAAAGGGAAAGAGGCTGAAGCCCACTCCCTTGAGGCTGCCTCCCTAACCATGCTGGGCCTGGGGCATTTCCACAGACCATTTCTGTGGTGCCAGAATCATTGTTTGTTCATTTGGCCATTGAGCACATTGTTTGTACATGCCCAGTTTTATTCTAGGCCTGGGGGAGACCCCAGTGAACTAGTGCAATTGGAGCTCACTGTCTAGTGAGAGTGACTGACATACACCCAGGAAGGCTGCAGCCGAGACAAATGCCAGGGAAGAGCAATATGGAATGCCAGAAGGCCAGAGAGGGCTCCTCTAAGGAAGTGACACAGGGGCAGGGGCAGAGGGGAAGGGGAAAAAAGGATGTTTGCTGAGTGTTTCCATTAGCTAACAATATGAGTACTGTATACGCTAAATCACTTACTGGGAGTATCTGATATAATAATATTAATTTGGTGTTGGGGATACCCCATTTCATAAATGAGTGAGTCTCCACCCTGGGCTACCTACCTGTGTTACCTCCTAATGTGAGGGAGCTGGAGCTACAGTGATGTGTGAGATTGTCTGTTTGCCAAAAAATCTTAAAGATGCAGTCTGAGTCGGGTGTCTCTGCTCATTACTTCTTCTTTTTTTTTTGCAAATATTTATCATTTATTAGTTTATATTTTCATCATTGTAGTAGTTTTCTAGGCCTGCCATAACAAAATATCACACTTCTTACTCTAAGATACATGATGCAGTAAAGATGGAGTTTTGAGAATCTTTAGTGAGAAAGAAGATTTCACTAAGAATGGGCAAACATAGGCTGGCACTGAGAGCCTTGGTCTCCAAGGTGGGAAGAGAGTAGAGACTTGAAGAGGAGCATCAGAAATGAGATAGTGTCTTTGCCATTCCCCTGTCCCTTCATACAGGCAAGAAGTGTGTGAAGGGCACCATGAGGTGGTCCCGGTCAGTGAGACTTTGCAATGGCATTTGCATGCCATGATTCCTCCCGCAGTCACTTCTTGCATAATACTGAATTCATCTGCCCTTATTGTACTTGTCATTTATGTGCCTGCTCGACTTTGAACTTCTCATAAGCTGGGAATCTTTGCTTATTTTTGCATCCTCTAGGCCTGGCCTTGTGCCAGTTCTGCAGTGGACATTCAGTACCGAATGAATTTTGTAGCATTTTTGGAACCATGTTCCTTGCCTCTTTCTCTATAAGTGTTTATTGCCTTATCAAATTTATATTTGAGCTATGCAAGCAGACTTTTTAACACTAATACACATAAATAAATTGTATCTTAACTATCTCAGCATAGTGTATTTTAAAGAGCTAACACTAGCTGGAAATATATGAAATCCCCTTATACCATTTAAAAATAGGGAGACATAATTAACAAGGACAGGATAATAGTCACATGTTCAAATGTTGGATTTTTTCTTCCAAATATTAAATTTGTTGTGGGGAGTATAAATTGACAGTCTTTTTATTAGAATTGCCTGAACTGTGATGTGTGCCTAAAGAACTAGTGTGTGCATCTGTGACACTGAATTTGCATAGCCCAATTTCTGGCCATTGCAGTACATTTTCCAGTTTGTTGAGTCGTTCTTTCTCTAAAAACTAACAATGTCAGAATTCTTTATGTCTATTAGCCTACTTACTCAGTGACTCTTGAAACACAAAATTCTCCACTATTGGCAAAGTAAGAAACGAGTCAGCTATTTGGAAAACTGGGAAAACTTAAATTGAGATTCTCCTTTACCTCAGAAGGTTAGATGTGAAAAAATACATATGACTTTTGTAACTCACTTCCCTTTCAGCTGCTAACATCAAACAAAGATATTTGACTCTTTTATTTTGCCATTTGCTTAAAGGTATGGAAATTGATGTTTCTTTATTGTTTCACAAGAGGCATATAAAGTGCAGTAAGCCCTGTTATTCACTGAGACCATCATCTGGCAAGATGTAGGCATGATTCATATTTATTGTCACCAAATATATTGATTAATTGAAAGTTAGCTATAGGTCAACTGCCATATTCTATATATTGCAATTAATTTGATCTTGAAAATATGCTGAACATATGTCATTGCATTATGATTTGGAAAGCACTCCAAAGACTTCTTAAACTTCTGAGCCATTATTTAACATTTTAAATTCTATTGATTGGTGTGATAGTGTCACTTAATAGGAATTTCTAATCTATAACATACTTTCAGTATCTATATTTGTAATTTTAAAAACAAAACATGAAAGAAAAATGCTTATGAAATTGCCTTAAAGTGATTTTTTTTTAGTCTTTGCTAAGTGTTTCTCTAAGTTCTTAGTAAGCCTTGGAACTACTTACTTCCAGCTGCTTTCCAAAATACTCCAAAATGGACATTTTATAATTGAACAGTATGGCATTTGAGAAGCCAGGAGAAAAGCCCATTCAATCAACCGCAGAGCTCAATGGCCAAATATATACCATCAGTGTTTAATGAGACAGAGTAGCAAGCTGACTGGAAAGATTGCAAGACCCTCTGGTATTTTTGCAATATCTGTTCCCACAGCCACAACTGCCATTTTTAATTGTCCACACTATTCACACTTACCCAGCAAAGCCAGGAATTTTTAATGTAATATAGTGAAAGTCATTGTGTGGCACCCCTCACGACACTTTTCATAAGCACAGGTACTGAGTCCTTTGGACTCCCAGCAAAATACAGCAGTCCCCTCTTATCTGGGAGAGATACTTGCCAAGACCTCCAGTGGATACCTGAAACTGCAGATATACATACTATATATACTGGTTTTTTTTATATATATACATACCTATGATGAAGTTTAATTTATAAATTAGGCACAGTAAGAGATAACTAATATAACATTAAAAGAACAATTGTAACAGAATACTGTAGCAAAAGTTACAGGAATGTGGTCTCCCTTTCAAAATATCTTACGGTACTATACTAACCCTTTTGCTCAAGGGAAGCACTTTCCTGCTTCTCTTTGTCATATTCAAACTGCCATTGTCACTACTCTTTCACTTTGGGGTCATTATTGAGTAAAAATTAGGGTTACCTGAACACAAGCACTATGATACTGAGACAGTTCTTCAGATAACCAAGATGGTACCTAAGTGACTAATGGTTGGGGAGTGTACATAGCATGGAGATGCTGCACAAAGGAGCAAATCGCACATCCTGGGTGGGACAGAGTGGGATTGTGTGAGATTTTATCATGCTACTCACAATGGCATGCATTTTAAACCTTAGGAGTTTATTTCTGGAACTTTCCATTTAATATTTTTGGACTGATGTTGACCTGGAGTAACTGAAACTGCAGAAATTGAAACCTGGATAAGTGGGAGACTACTGCACTGCTCCCAGGACAAGGGTCAGTGTCTCCATCAAAATTGAAGAATAAATTCAATCCACTACTGAAATTTTCAAGAAATGACTGCATTCATCCACTAAATCCAGCCTACCAAGAAAATACACCAGAAATTTCTTCACAATTCTTAAAGATATAATGCAAGCTGTGACGGCCCCAAAGACATCCCATTGCTCAAGGGCCAGTAAGATTTTAATCAGAATTCTTCTACACTGAAAACCAAATTAGGTTGGTGCTGTTCATTCTGCTGACTGGTATATATTGAAGGTGCATCAAGAATAAGAGCACACAAGTTCCACAAAGGATGCCTTTGTTATGTGGCAGGCGATAAAGGGGGCCCAGATAAATATCAGGGGTCTCACAGCCAGATGCTAAGCCTGAAGTAGCTGCCATCACCACCTTTCACATCTGCTTCCCCCTGAGACCCGAGGCAGGAGGAAAACAAGTATCACAGATGGATGGAGAACAAATAGGTTACCAACTGTGTTGACGTCACATGGCTGTGATTCTTTAATATGTATTATATTGAGAATTTAAAAGCAAATCAATACATGTTTCACAACAAAATTTGCTTTAAATTTTTCCCCTCTATGAACAGATCACCTATTGGGAGAAAAATAAATCTTTCCTTTCCCTCTTTCCAGAGCTCATTTTAAAACCCATTGCGCTAAGAGAAAAAAAAAAAATCCATTAAAATCAGAAGTTGTACACTTCACAGCAGCAGCCCATGGAGCTACTGGGGGACAATGTGGATCTTATTCAAATAACAAATCTGAGAGCTGTTGTGCAAACTAGAGTCAGATTATATTTGCATTTTGGAAAATATGCATTCATTTTGCTGAGTTGCTTAAAATTAGATACTTTAGAAATTAATGTACACAGGCATGAATAATAGAGAGTATCACCATTTATAAATGACTGAAGAATTTTGCTCTTAAATTGTAAAAATTGCACAATGACATTATTAATATTTTTTATCATTTGAAGACGACAAGGTTAATTGCTTTTCAGAGTGGTGAAGCTAACTAGTTTTTACAGTTTCTACCTAAAGGAAAAGTCTAGATTAAGCAGGATTTTATATGTTTCTAAAGAATTTCTCTGACATACTATGGGGAAGTATGTGGGGAAAATAGGGATTTGGTGAGAAGTTAGATTTTGCAAAGTTCTTTATCTAGAGGAAAAGAATACAGAGAATTAACTTTGAGCCCTTGTTTTTACCTTCAAATACTGTGTCACTTTCTAGAGCATTTATTAAATAATTTCCTGTCTAGACACTTTGTAATGACCGTTTTTTAAAAATCCTCACCGAAGGTCATATTTATTGAGTTTAGAGAGGAAAGGATTAGAAGCAACAGGGGTGGGGGCAGGAAATAGAAAGAAAGAGAGAGAGAAACATCCATCAGTTGCCTATGCACCCTAACCAGGGACTGAAGCTGCAACCTAGGTATGTGACCTCACTGGGGATGGAACTCACAACCTTTTGGTGTATGGGATGATGCTCCAACCAACTGAGCCACCTGGTCAGGGTTGTAATGACCACTTAAAGTTTGGTCTCTTAATAATTATTTACCAAATTAAATGGCACGAGTGCTGTGGATAATTATTTTTAATACTCAAAATACTGTATTTACTGTATTCCTGAACTCTTACCTATATTTTTGACAGTGTTTTGCTAGCTAACATCTTGACTGATTAAAATATTTTATTAACAAATATAGAACATAGAATTATATAGGTGTTTTGTGCAATTATCAATTGGGGTTATTATGCAAAATTACTTTTCTGAGACTACTTTAATAATACAAGCTGAAAAGAAGTTTCTATTGTGGTTTTTGCTCTCACCTTTTCCAAGAAATAATTAGGATAATGGATAAAGGAAAGATGCTAAGCTTACCAAGCTGCAGTATGGCTGTCAGCTAGATCTGTTCTGGGCCAGCAGGTGCTCTGGGGGCTTATTAAGACCCTTATTAATTCTTCTGGGAGTTAGATGTAAGTTCAACTTGGATGAAATCTGTTGTCAAGGAAAACTGCAAAAAAATATTTAGGCAATTGGAAGTAAAGCCAATTCTGTGACCTTTCAGGGCAAAATTACTCTTCCGGTGAACCACTTAAAAATGGAAAGAGTGGGTGAAAGCGAGGGGTGATCCCTCTGTGCCAGGCTCCAGCAGGCACTTCTCTCATTTATTCCCCACAACACTCTAAGTTTTGTTATTTTTTATAATTATGAAGAAAATGCAGTACACAGAGTATAAATAACATTCCCAGGGCCACACAGCTAATGAATAGCTAACTGGCCCCAACACTAATGCTTGGTCATTCTCCATGAAGGCAGCATGGTGAAGTAATGTCCTGATAAGTAGTTTGGCAGCAAAGGCTGTGGTCTCCCGCCTGTGTTAAATCTGCATGACCAACATCTTCCCAAGTGCCTGTTTGAGGCAAAATAAGAGATGGATTGGCCAGCTCCCAACACATTTATCTGTGGTCATGGCATGAACACATACTCAAATGAAAGATGTGTTATGAACTGGCAAAGTGTTCTCATTATGGCTTAGAGAACTTGTGCCACATGTCAATATTAATGTTCTTTCACTGCATTCTTATAGGAATTTTTCCTAAAGCAGTCATCAGAGCACTTGCATTCCAAACACATTCAAAACTTTCCCTACTCCAGCCATCACCTAAAAAGTAGTTATCCTTGACTAGTGCTCTTGAGAAAACATCCAACTTTTATTCAATGACAGTAAATTACAAAATAATGAACCTAATAAAGGATCACTTTACTCTAAGATTGGCCATTCAACAACATTTTATGGAGCAATTAATGTGTGTCCAACACTGTGAGTTTCAAACAGTCAACCAAATTGTGGCTACATCAAAGGAAAGAAATATGGAAGCAAATAGTTTGTTGGTTAACAAACTCTGGAAAATCCTGGTCATTGGAAATGAGATTAAAGCATTCACTGTTCTTTGGTTTAACTCAAAAACTTAGATCTCTGTTTACATTATGGTTAAGAGCACAAGTATTAGAGCTCACTAATTTGTCTATTTAATAAACATTTATAGTCTTGGCCAGTATGGCTTAGTTGGTTGGAGCAATGTCCCATAAACCAAAAGGTTGTGGGTTTGATTCCTGGTCAGGGCACATGCCTGGGTTGCAGGTTCAATCCCCCAGGTCGGGGCGTATACAGGAGGCAGCTCACCAATGTTTCTCTCTCACATCAGTGTTTCTCTCCCTCTCTCTCTTCCCCCTCCCTCTCTCTCTAAAGGCAATGAAAAAATAAATGTCCTTGGATAAGCATAAAAAAATAAACATTTTATAGTCTATTGCCTAACAATCACTGTGTTAAACATTGGAGTACCTTGTCTACCAAAACCAGAAACAGTTCCTTCCTTCATTGAATATTACATTGCATTCTAGCTGGGAAGACAGATTAGTCAAATGACCATATTTTTAAAATATCAACTTGTACCCGTGGCAAGTGCTACAAAGAAGAATTATATGAAGCTTTTATTATAAGAAGATTTGATATAATTTAGGAAACTAGATGAAGTTACTAAAGAATGGGTATTTGAGCTAAGACTTAAGAGATGAACAGAAAGAGATGTGGCAGAGGGAGGGAAGAAGGAATGCAGCAGTGGAAACATATGCACAAAACTCTTGGGAGGACGAAACAACAGAGAGTGTCAGGAACTAACAGAGAGTCGGTATAGCTTGAGTGGAGAGAGTGGATGTTTGTGAGGACAGTGTGGTTCGAGATGAGCCTAGAGAAGTAGAATCTGGTTTTTGTTCTAAACACAGTGAGTGGTAAGGCAGAGAGAGTGGGTTATAAGGAACTGGGCAGAGATGATTAATTGGAAAACTACTGAAATTTCCAGGTGGAGATATAATGGCTTACAGTTGCATAGTGGTATAGAAGAGAATATATTCAGGATGTATTCAAGAGGTAAACGTCCACAGGCCTTGGATATTGGGAATGAGAGACTGGGTATTAAGGACAACTTGGGCCCTGGCTGGTGTGGCTCAGTGGATTGAGCACTGGCCTGTGAAACCAAAAGATCACCAGTTCAATTCCTGGTCTGGGCACATGCCTGGGTTGTGGGCCAGAGCCCCAGTCTGGGGCATGCGAGAGGCAGCCCATTGCTGTTTCTCTTGCACATTGATGTTTCTTTTCCTCTCTCCCTCCCTTCCCCTCTCTCTAAAAATAAATAAATAAAATCTTTTAAAAAAACATAACTTTGGGACTTGGGCAACTGAAGAGATATGATGCCTTTCACTAAAATATGCAAACTTGAAAAGGACCAAATTTGGGATTTGAGGACAGGAGAGGCCAGAGTGAAAATATTATGTTTTAGAATGTGGAGCTTTGAGAGGCCTTTGAGAAAGCAAAGAGGAAATGTTAAGTAGAAGGTATATGGGTCTAAGAGCTCAGAGGTGAAGTCTGGGCCGAAGATTCACCTTTGTGAATAGTGTACATAGAGGTGGTAATTGAACTCCTGGGTCTTTATGTAATCACTTAGGGAGAGGATGCAGAGGCAAAGTGTGTTCCAGGAAGGCCTAGAACCCAGTCTTGAGGAATTCTAACACTCAATGGCTGGTTTAGAGGTACGAGTTTTAAAGAAATAGAGGAAGAAAAGGCTGCTCAGAAAGGTGCAAGGAGAGGCAAGGACAGTGTGTCATGAGCATCTAGAGAAAAGATTATGTTAAGAAGGAAGGAGGAGTCCTAGCACTGAGTACACTGAGGGATCAAGAAGGATTAAGCCTGAAAAACATATGTGGGAATTAAAATAAATTGGATTGAATGATGTTGAGGCATTGAAGACACTAGTGAAAACTGTGGTGGAGTCAAGGGTGAGATTCAAAGAATTGCAGAGTGAGAGGGAGGTACAGAAATGAAGACTGTGCTTAAGACTGCTTATTCAGGAAGGTTGGCTGAGAAGCTCAGGAGGGAGAGAGGGTGAGGGCTGGCAGCAGACGAGACATCTTTGAAGTTGTTTTATGTATGTTTGTGTGTTTTTAAATGAGAAGCACTTGAGAATGTTGCAGAGCCGGTAGAAGAGTCCTGGTGAAGCAAATTGAATTTACAGGAGGCAGAATGGATCGTTGAAGTTACAGTATCTGAGAGCTCCAGGAGATGGGACTTGCCTCGAGTGGGAGGAGACAGTTTCTGTAAGCTCAGTTTGGGGAAAACTAAGAGATTCCAGTTTGTGGCTTCTATCTTTTCTGTGATGTGGGCAGCCAGGTCACCTTATGGGAAGGTTCAGGGACAGGTGACAGTTGGGGAAACCTAAATGGGTGGAGTTAAGGAAGTGGAGTTTTGAAACAGTGTGCACAAAAAGTGGAAAAGCAATTGAACCAGAGTGTTGTGGGCTGTTGGACAGTGCCGAAGGCCTCCTTGAGCTTGGTGGTTATGAATTTATAGCGGAACAAATCTACCCTGCTATGATGTCTCTGTAGGCACAGAAAAAGCAGGTACCAAGGGAAAATAATGAAATGAAAAGTATTTGCAAGACAAAAAAGCAATGTCTACAAACTCTTAAGCAGAAAGAGAAGGAAAGTGAAGAAAGAAGGGAGCAATTAGGAAAATGAATCATATGAAGATCTCCATGAGGTTCAGGAGCTCACTTGCTGAAAGCTAATTGATAAGAAGAAGTATGAGAGGTGTGATGGGTGTGGTCTCAGAAGTCACAGAGTCTTGTCAGCTGGTGCCTGGAGAACTGTCCTTTCCCCCTGGGGCATGATGCTGGCGCAGAAGACACATGCTGCACTGGCAGGTCGGGTGGCCTCACACTGCAGGCTGACCTTCTGCCTTGATGGAAGCTACCTCCACTTTCTGCCATTTGTAACCACATGTGTGGGCCAAGCTATTTCACCTCCACCCCAAACTTCAGCTTGCTCATCTGAAAATTGGGGTTGGCCATGAGGTCATTCTGTCGTTGTGAGAACTGAATAACACTATGAGTATAAAATAGTACAGTATCTGACTCTTGGTTGGGAATCAATAAAAAGTGTCAAAAGCCACTATTGTTTTTTTTTTGATACACATTTTTATAGGCAGACCACAAATTTTGTTGTTATTGTTTTATTGTTTAATTCTAGGAGTCAAGGCCAAGAGACATTTTGAATTTTATAGAAATGGTGTGATGTGTAACAGTATTGTTATGTTGACTTAATTTTTTTGCCTGTGACTCTATACCTGAGAGTTGAGAGCCAGCTGTGGGGGTGCCAGAATGAAGGTCAAGCTGATCCTAAAATAGGGTGTCTCAGGTGCTTGCTATCCTTGGGTGGCTCTCTTTTTCAGACTAGTACTAATTTAGGTTCTTTTCATAAACCATAAAATGCAAGTTTCAGGTGCTGAGTACCTTGGGCCACTCAAAGGACTTGTTGCCTCAGAAGAGCTATAAGTAAAAAATTCACTCATTTAGATTTATTTGCTTATCTGTAACCCACAGATAAAGGCCAGGGTCCTGGTACTAGCCAGGTAGCTTAGTTAGTTGGAGTATCATCCCCAGTACACCAGAACCAGGGTCTTATTTATCTTTGAATATACACACTCATGACAGGTGGGCAGTAATTACAGCATGGAGTAGACTCTAATTAGTAAGAATTTAGGTCTCTATTGGATTAGAGCAGTTTCTTCTCACATCAGCACTACAGTAGCCCCTCTCTATATCACAGTTCACTTATCGCAGCCTCACTGTATCGCAGGATTTTTTTAAATATTATATTTAATTATTTATCATGGATTTTGCACTATATCGCAGGATTTTGCGGTACTGTATACGTATGTTGTTAAAGTTATGTAGATTTAAGAGTGTAGAATATGTTTAAGAACACATATAGTGTTTATAAAAGTGTGGAAAAGGTTAATAAGGGACTGGGAATGGTTTATAAGTGTGTGGGAAGGGATTATAAAGCCTTAAAATTTATATAAATACTAAAATAAATGTAAGGTTCCTACTTCATGGATTTTCACCTATCGCAGGGGGCATCTAGAACATAATACCTGTGATAAGTGAGGGAATACTCTATTGGCATCTTGGGCCAGATAATTCTCTTTGTTGGGGGCTATCATATACATTGCAGGATATTTAGAAGCATTCTTGACTTCTACTCAAGAGGTGCCAGTAGCTCACCTTCTTCTCTTCACCCCCAAATTTATAACAACCAAAGATGGCTCTGGACACTTCCAAATGTCTCTGGGGGGAGGAGGACAAAATTGCCTCTGGTTGAGAACCACTGAGTTAGAGGAAATCTTTAATATGATCTATTGTGTTGAATTTTTAAAATGTTTATTGTATTATATACAGAGGAAAAAGTCTGAACTATAACCCAAAATATCTTTCAGGGTTTATTTCTGAAAAGTGAGATTCTAAGTATTTGTAATTTTTTTTTCTGTACCCTTCTGGCTTTTCTGAAGTTTCTTGTGTTTTTCTGCTATACATGTAATTATCTTACAATTAAAAAGAGAAAAAAGAGGGGAGGTAAGATGGCGGAGGAGTGAGGAGAGGTTGCGGTTTTAGGCTCCGGAGACCCGTCTGCAGTTTGGTCTAATTGCAGACAGAACATCTCAGTGAGCAGCTGGACATTGGCGGGAGTTGAGCCAAGGCACTGCTGGATTAGAGAAAATCCATCTGGGAACAACCTGTTTAGTGAGGATAGCGGAGAAAAAGGGGACGAAACGGGATTCCTGACTGGGGCGGCTGCCCGAGCTGTGGCGGGAAGCACACAAAGGATTTTTGGCGACCACAGGCTACCCCAGAGAGGAGTCAGGCGGAGAGCGGATCTCTGCCCGCTGGCAGAGACGGGACTCGACCAAGTGGCATTGGCGCTGAAGGACAGGAGACAGCGTGCTGCCGGGCAAGTGAGAACATAATTCTCCTTTATATTTTTCTCTAGTGGATGGTGGAGACGGGAGGAAAGTTTGGGTGTGGTAGGCCGTTCTGGAGGAGCCCAGGCGCAGGGGCGCGCTAATCCACTCCTCAACCCTACCATTGGGTCGCGGGGGCGCACATAGGGAAGTGCTCTCATTCACTGGCCCAGGTGCGCGGGGCCGTGAGTCCAGGCGTCCCTCGGACACTCCCCAACGGACATAAGATCAGTGCCCCAACGGGCACAGGGAGGGCCCACTGAACACGCAGAGGACTGTGCACAGACACCCCTAGACAGCTCCCGTGGGCGCAGGGCCCTAGGCCGGAAAGCAGACCACTAGCGCAGGCTCTGTTTGTGCCCACCCAGACGGGTGAGGGAACGGGGCGGCTGCAGCACAGGAACAGCGAGAGGCGGCGACCCACGGACGCTCGATTCCACTGAGCACAAGTGTCCCTGGCCCTGCCCTAAGAGGCGAGAGACCAACTCCCGGAGCTCGGCTCAGCGGGACTGAGGGCACGGGGCAGTGCGCGAGCGCGAAAGCACCTCAGCCCGGGGTCAGTGGGAGCTCTCGGGCCACCTGTGCGGGCAGGGTCACCTTGGCGCAAACGGGGAACCGCCGCGGCCCAGCGAAAGCAGGAGCCTATCCCGGGAAAAGCGATCGGGCCGCCCGCGCGGGCAGGGTCACCTCGGCGCGAATGGGGAACTGCCGCGCCCCAGCAAAAGCAGGAGCCAATCCCGGGGAAAGCGCTCGGGCCGCCCGCGCGGACAGAGACACCTTGGCACGAACGGGGAACCACCGCGGCCCGGCAGCAGTGGGCTCCAACCGCGGGGCAAACTCTCGGGCCGCCCGAGCGCGCAGGGGCTTGCGCGCAAGGGCACCTCAACTGGCTACAGGGGGCAGCAAGGTAGCGCGCCGTGCCGGCAACCATGGGCGCGCACCATAGCGGCAACCAGGTGCACACACCAGTCCGGCAAAAGAACAAGAACCTCTGACCTGCCACACTAGACCAGCTGCGGACCCAGAAAAAGAAGGCAACACACCAAGGCTAAAACGGAGTAAAAACATCGTTTTTTTTTTTTTTTTTTTCTTTCCAAATTTTTTCTCCCAAATTTTTTCTCCCTTGTTCTTTCTTTCTTCTTAATAATTTCTTTTCTTTCCTTCTTTCTTTATTCTTTTCCTGGGGTTTTTTTTGGGGGGGTTTTGGGGGGTATATATATATATGTATATATATATATATATGTATATATATATATATTTTTTTTGGTTCAATTTTTTTTTCTCTCTCTTTTTTCTTTCTTTCTTCTGTATTCTTTCTTTTCTATCTTTCTTTGTTCCTTTCTTGCTTACCTTTTGGGGTTTTTTTGGGGGGGTTGTGGTAAATTTTTTATTTTCTTCTCTTTCTCTCTTTCTTCTTTTCTTTCTTCTATTTTCTTGGGGATTTTTTGGGGGGGTGTTTTTCCTCCACCTCTTCCAATAATAACAAACTTTATCTCTAACGGGTTGCATATAACCTCTCCCTCTCATCCTTTCTCTTTAATAGTGGTTTATTCGTTTGTGTGTCTAGCTTAGCCCCCCTATTACTTTAAATAATACAATATAATTACTATATAAACCCAAATACAATACAATCCCACTTTCTTACTATACTAAGTATTTTTCTATCCTTTTCTTCTATTTTTCTTAACATACAATGTAAATATTACTAACTGGCTTGCACAGTCTCAACTATTATTAATCTATCAACCCCTCTATCAAAAATTATATTTTTCCTCCCCAAAAACAACTCGTATCTATTCTTCTTATAGTATAAAAGCTCAAATCTCTTTACATTTATATTAATACGGGCTAGTTGGCTAACGATAGCAGGATAGAGTGGGGGATACTTTCTGAGGGTGTGGGTCTCCTGCCTGGGCTGTGTGTTTATGTCTTTAACAGCATATCCACAAAAGAACTCAAGACAAAGCAGATAGAGTGACTCTCAACCAAGTAGCCAGAAGGAAGATCCTATCAAAGAACATCTGAAATATAACCGAACAGCATAAACAAACGACATAAAGGGTAACTCAAGACCATCAGGCTCAGGATATCAAAGAGACTGCACCACTGAAACTCCCAGACCTTCGATAAAGAATATTACACCACAAAGGAGGGAAGTCAAAGCAGACTACCCCCCCCCAATAAATAAATAAATAAATAAAAACAAAAAGAATCCAACATGGTAAGACGCAAAAATAACCCCTCAATGAAAAGAAAAGAGGAATCCTCAGAAAGAGAGATAGACGAAATAGACATAGCCCAAATGTCAGACATGGAATTCAAAACAATGGTGGTAAAGAAGCTCAATATACTCGACATCCTTAAAATCAACTATGACAACCTTCAAGGAAGTTACCAGCAGCTCCAAGAAAATTACAGGGAACTTGCAGAGAACTACACCAGCATAAAAAAAGACATAGAAATCGTTAACAAGAACCAGGAAGAACTTAAGAATACAATCTCTGAACTGAAAAACACAGTAGAATCAGTCAAAAGCAGACTAAACGAAGCAGAGGATCGGATTAGTGAGTTAGAAGATAATGTAGAGAAAAACTCCCAGACAATACAGCAAAATGAAAAATGATTGAAAAAATATGAACAAGATGTAAGGGAATTACAGGATAGCATTAGGAAAAATAATTTAAGGATCATCGGAATACGAGAGGAAGAAGAAAAGGAACATGGAATTGAAAATCTGATAGGAGAAATAGTGACAGAAAATTTTCCGAACCTGATGAGAGGAAAAGCTATGCAAGTCCAAGAAGCACTGAGAGTTCCAATCAAGAGGAACCCCCAAAAACCCACTCCAAGGCACATCATAGTTAAAATGGCAACATTCCAAGACAAAGAGAGAATCCTAAAAGCAGCAAGAGAAAAGCAGCAAATAACATACAAGGAAGCTCCGATAAGGCTATCAACTGATTTCTCAACAGAAACATTACAAGCCAGAAGGGAATGGTCAAAAATATTTCAACCAATGAAAAACAAAGGCCTACAACCAAGAATACTCTACCCAGCAAGGCTCTCATTCAAAATAGAAGGTGAAATAAGGAGTTTCTCAGACAAAGGAAGACTGAAAGAATACATCTCCACCAAACCAGCATTGCAAGAGATGCTAAAGGGAGTGTTATAAGAAAAAAGAAGAAAAAAACAAGAGAGGAGAGGAACAGAGGTACAAAGGGAAATGAATAAATACACGTCAATAATAACCTTAAATGTAAATGGATTAAATGCTCCAATTAAAAGACATAGGGTAACGGAATGGATAAGAAAACAGGACCCACATATTTGCTGTCTACAAGAAACACACCTCAAAACAAAAGATTTACACAGACTGAAAGTAAAGGGATATAAAAAAATATTCCAAGCAAACGGACCGGAAAAAAAAGCCGGGGTAGCAGTTCTCATATCAGACAAAATGGATTTCAAAGCAAGGACAATAAAAAGAGACAAAGAAGGACATTTCATAATACTTAAAGGAACAATCCATCAAGAAGATATGACTTTGATAAACATATATGCACCCAACATAGGAGCACCCAAATACATAAAGCAAATACTAGAAGACCACAAAAAGGATATCAACAACAACACACTCATAGTAGGGGACTTCAACACTCCATTATCAACAATAGACAGATCATCAAAGCAAAGAAACACCAAGGATATAGAGGCATTGAACAACACACTAAACCACATGGATCTAACTGATATATATAGAACTTTTCACCCCAAAGAAGCAAAATATACATTCTTTTCAAGTGCACATGGGACATTTTCAAAGATAGACCACATGATAGGTCACAAAACAAGCCTCAACAAATTCAAGAAAATTGAAATCATATCAAGCATCTTTTCAGATCACAATGCCCTGAAACTAGAAATCAACCTCAGAGAAAAAAATCAAAGACACCCAAACTCATGGAGATTGAATAACATGCTATTAAATAATGAATGGGTTAACAATGACATCAAAGAAGAAATCAAGAAATTTCTAGAAACTAATGATAATGAGCACACAACAACCCAAAACCTGTGGGACACAGCAAAAGCAGTCCTGAGAGGGAAGATTATAGCAATACAGGCATATCTGAAAAGGCTAGAAGAATCTCAAATAAAAAACCTAACCACAATGCTACAAGAACTAGAACAACAACAACAAACAAAGCCTAAGGCAAGAAGAAGGAATGAAATCATCAAGATCAGAGCAGAACTAAATGACATAGAGACTAAACAAACAATCCAAAAGATCAACAAAACTAGGAGCTGGTTCTTCGAAAAAATCAACAAAATCGACAAGCCTCTAGCCAGTCTAATCAAGAAAAAAAGAGAGAAGACACAAATAAACAAAATCAGAAATGAAAGAGGAGAAATCACGACTGATACCTCAGAAATACAAATGATAGTTAGAAATTACTTCAGACAACTGTATGACAAGAAATTTGACAATCTAGAAGAAATGGACAAATTTCTAGAAACATACAACCTTCCAAAACTGAATCAAGAAGAAGTGGAAAGTCTCAACAAACCAATAACAAAAAAGGAAATTGAAACAGTAATCCAAAATCTCCCGGCACACAAAAGCCCTGGACCGGATGGCTTCACAGGCGAATTCTACAAAACATTCAGGGAAGAACTAACTCCTATCCTCCTCAAACTGTTCCAAAAAATCCAAGAAGAGGGGAAAATCCCAAACTCTTTCTATGAAGCCAGTATTATCCTAATCCCCAAACCAGGTCAAGACACAACAAAGAAAGAAAACTACAGGCCAATATCACTGATGAACATCGATGCTAAAATCCTCAATAAAATATTGGCAAACAGGATCCAGCAATACATCAAAAAGATCATACATCATGATCAAGTGGGCTTCATTCCAGGGATGCAAGGATGGTTTAATATTCACAAATCAATAAATATAATACATCACCTAAACAGAATGAAAGACAAAAATCACATGATCATATCAATAGATGCAGAAAAAGCATTTGATAAAGTACAACACCCATTTATGATGAAAACACTCAGCAAAATGGGGATAAAGGCAGCATATCTTAACATAATTAAGGCTATATATGAGAAGCCTGAGGCCAACATCATACTCAATGGACAAAAACTGAAAGCATTCCCCCTGAACTCAGGAACTAGACAAGGTTGTCCACTCTCTCCACTCCTTTTCAACATAGTGTTGGAAGTCCTAGCCACAGCAATCAGACAAGAAAAAGAAATAAAAGGCATCCAAATTGGGAAAGAGGAAGTGAAACTTTCATTATATGCAGATGACATGATAGTATACCTAGAAAATCCTATAAACTCCACTAAAAGACTACTCAATATAAAAAATGAATTTGGCAAAATCGCAGGGTACAAAATAAATATACAGAAATCTAAGGCATTTCTGTACACCAACAATAAAATAGCAGAGACAGAGACAAAAAAGAAAATACCATTTACTATAGCAACAAGAAAAATAAAATACCTAGGAGTAAACTTAACCAAAGAGATAAAAGACCTGTACTCTGAAAATTACATAACATTGAAGAAAGAAATTAAGGAAGAAACAAATAAATGGAAGCAAATACCGTGTTCTTGGATGGGAAGAATCAACATCATCAAAATGGCCATACTACCCAAAGCAATTTACAAATTCAATGCAATCCCTATTAAAATACCAATGACATATTTCACAGACCTAGAACAAATACTCCATAAATTCATATGGAACCAAAAATGACCCCGAATAGCAAAAGCAATCTTGAGACAGAAGAACACAGCAGGAGGAATCACAACACCAGATATCAAACAATACTACAAAGCCACTGTAATCAAAACAGTATGGTACTGGCATAAGAACAGACATATAGATCAGTGGAACAGAATAGAGAGTCCAGAAATAAACCCAGGCCTCTATGGTCAACTAATCTTTGATAAAGGAGGAAGGAACATAAAATGGAGTGAGAAGAGCCTCTTTAACAAATGGTGCTGGGAGAACTGGATAGGGACCTGCAAAAAAATGAAACTAGACCACCAACTTACACCACACATGAGAATAAACTCAAGATGGATCAAAGACTTAAATGTAAGCCGTGACACCATAAAAGTCCTAGAGGAAAACATAGGCAAGAAAACAGATATCTCACGTAACAATCTCTTCACGGATACATCTCCTAAAGCAAGAGAAATAAAGGAAAAAATAAATAAATGGGATTACATCAAACTGAAGAGTTTCTGCTCAGCAAAAGAAAACATCAGCAAAATGAAAAGGAAACCAACCATATGGGAAAACATATTTGCCAATGACATCACAGACAGGGGACTGATTTCCAAAATATATAAAGAGCTGATACGACTCAACATCAAGAAAACAAACAACCCAATTAAAAAATGGGCAAGGGACCTGAACAAACACTTCTCCGAAGAGGACATACAGAAGGTCCATAGACACATGAAAAAATGCTCAACATCATTAGCCATCAGGGAGATGCAAATAAAAACCACAATGAGATACCACCTTACACCAGTCAGAATGGCCATCATCAACAAATCAACAAGCAACAAGTGCTGGCGAGGATGTGGAGAAACGGGAACCCTACTGCACTGTTGGTGGGAATGCAGACTGGTGCAACCACTATGGAGAACAGTATGGAATTACCTCAAAAGATTAAAAATGGAACTGCCTTTTGAACCAGCGACTCCACTACTAGGATTATACCCGAAGAATCTTGAAACAACAATTCAAAAGAACTTATGCACCCCTATGTTCATAGCAGCACTGTTTACAATAGCTAAGTGCTGGAAACAACCTAAGTGCCCATCTGTAGATGAGTGGATCAAAAAACTGTGGTACATTTACACAATGGAATACTATGTAGCAGAAAGAAAGAAGGAACTCCTACCATTTGCAACAACATGGATGGAACTAGAGAGAATTATGCTTAGTGAAATAAGCCAGGCAAAGAAAGAAAAATACCATATGATATCACCTAATACAGGAAACTAAAGAACAACACAAACAAAGGAACTAAATAGAACAAAGAGCAGAATAGCAGTCAATAGGGGGGAGGGGAGAGGGGGAGAAGGGGGATAAGTAAGGGAAGGGATTAATTAAAGAGCCTGTATGAAAGACTCATGGACATGGACAGCGGGGAGGGATATGATTGCGGGAGAGGGGGTGGGCTGGGTGGGGGAGAGAAATTGGGGGAAAAGGGGACAACTGTAATTGAAAAACCAAAATAAAAAAAAAAAAAAAAAACTGTGGTACATTTACACAATGGAATACTATGTAGCAGAAAGAAAGAAGGAACTCCTACCATTTGCAACAACATGGATGGAACTAGAGAGAATTATGCTTAGTGAAATAAGCCAGGCAAAGAAAGAAAAATACCATATGATATCACCTAATACAGGAAACTAAAGAACAACACAAACAAAGGAACTAAATAGAACAAAGAGCAGAATAGCAGTCAATAGGGGGGAGGGGAGAGGGAGAGAAGGGTGATAAGTAAGGGAAGGGTTTAATTAAAGAGCCTGTATAAAAGACTCATGGACATAGACAACGGGGAGGGATATGATTGCGGGAGAGGGGGTGGACTGGGTTGGGGAGAGAAATTGGGGGAAAAGGGGACAACTGTAATTTAAAAACCAAAATAAAAAAAATAAATAAAATAAATAAAAATAAAAAGAGAAAAAAGAAAAGACATTTTATATGTGAATATGGTTCTTTTAAAAGTATCTAACTCATTCCTGACATTTCTAACAATCATATTGGAATAAGTCAATGAACATTGCATCTTTATTATTATTATTATTATTATTATTATTATTATTAATTTTAACTATCTAATTTATTAGGTAATTTCCATTTTTGAGTTTTTAATCAGCAATGACGTAATCTACTATTAACTCAGGTTCTATCTGTTGACACAAAGCCACTGGTCAGCCAAGCACTGGATCTGTCTCAGAAATACTTGACCCATTCCTATAAAGGCAGAAGTTTATCCAGCATCAAGTGACTTTGAAATAGCCACACTGGTCAAGTGCCACTTACTAGAGTCTGAGAGCCCAGAACAGAGGAATGAAGAGGAACTGTGTATGTATGGAATATATTAATAAACTTGCAGGCAAACTTAATTTTTTAAAAATTCAGTCAAGTAAGAAGTTCTACAACACTTCAAAGCAAAAAAGAAGATCCAAAAGAAAGGACCTAGGACAACTTCATCTTACCTCTTAGTTTTGAACAAGTTTAAATGAGGGAGGAAACTAAAAAGGTGAAGACTTTCTTTTAGCACAAATATTCAGAAAGGGGGAAAGGGTCACTAGACAATATATGTGAAGATAAAATGTGGATGGAGTAAAGTATTTTTAAAATTGAGAGAATGTTTTTTTTTTTTTTTCCTTCAGTGTTTTCATCACAGGTGATCTTAGATACCCTACTATATTAGTCAGCCCAGGCTACACAAACAAAACACCAGACTGGGTGTCTGGGTGTCTTAAACAACATAAATGTATTTCTCACAATTCTGGAGGCTATAAGTTCCATCAAAGTTCCAGCAAGGAAAATTTTATATTTAGGGTTCTGGTTTTGTAGGTGGCTGCCTGCCATCTTGCTGTGTACTTACATGACCTTGTGTGTGTGTGTGTGTGTGTGTGTGTGTGTAGAAAGAGAGAGAGAATGTTCTAAAGAGAGTACTCAATTGAAATCTCTCTGGTGTTTCTTACTTAGTATAAGGGCACTAATTACATCATGAGGGCCCCACCCTTATGAACTCACCTAACCCTAATTACCTCCCAAAGTCCCCATCTCAAAATACCATCATATTGGGGGTTAGGGCCTCAACATAGGAATTTGAGGAGCTACAGATATTTAGGTGTTATACCTATTTAATGATAATATGCAAAAATTGGTGATAGAATTGTTCATTATTTATGAGGAAATAACTGATTGACCAAAAGCTCTCTTCTTAATAACTTTTGCTTGTAGGCATTTTTGTTGTTAATTTTTTCTGTTAGATGCCTCTTCAACATTGATGCACCACAGCTCCCATCTTTTACTTACCAATTTGCCCACACCCTTTTCAGTGTTGCTGTCTCTTAGTAGATCACCAATTCAGCAGTCAAAAGCTGATACTAGAAATGATTCTAGTATTCTCTAGAATAATTTTTATATCTCTGTTAAAAATATATTAAGTAACTTATTTTTATCTGCATTGGTGTTGGTTAAATCTCATTGTGACATAAATATTTAATACAGCAAGATTTCATTACAGTGAACACTATTAGCTAGCTCCTTGATTCCGTTAGAGATTAGAAAAAGTATGTCAATGCTGAAGAATTAACATAGCATCAGTATCATATGTAGTTTTACATAATACCATATACCCATTGTATCCTTTTATACTGGTGGTACAAAAGTAGGTTTACAGTTGTGAGTATGCAAAACAGTGTTAATTCTTGTATTATTATTTATTAATTAGTGTCTTATTTTCCATACAAACAACAGTAAACCTACTTTTGCCCCACCCTGTACATTCACTTAATAAGGCAAAAGTAGACAGCAGACCCTCCATATTACCCTGCCCAGGCTCTGTAGCTTCAGCGTCATCGCAAGATGTCGATTCAACACGGGAGGAGACAGATACCATGTCACTCCCGAGTCGGACTGCACAGCCATTCTCAGCGGTGCAGATAGACTCTTAAGAAGCTACACCATCGTCTCTCGAGACGGACGGCTGCCGACGACGACGACGAGAATAGATCAAGTAGAAACCAGCAAAATACTGCTTGTGCAGGGAGCGAAAGCAAGCATGATAACAGCATACAGGTGATGATAAAACAAAAAACGTGATATTTTTAATCATTTCAAAAATACATTTTCCACTCTGGAAAACCCTATTTTTCCTTGGTATACAAATGAGTATATTCCCCTGGAGAAGTCACCTGTGGATATGACACTCATTGCATTTTCTTTATATAGAAACTTAATTTTCACAGACAGCTAAGCAATGGAGTTTTTTGCTCTATCCTGTATTCTCTTTTTTTCCCAACCCCAGATGATATTTGGAGTCAGTCTTGGACAGAGCTTAGAGTTGGCTTCTTCAGTTGTGGAGACAGTTCCCATCCTTTCTCCTGAACTGAATGGGGTCATAAACTCTTCCTCTTTATACCTATAACAATTCATATTGAGTCAGACGCAAAAGTGCAATTTTTAGGTAATGTTTATTCTGTTGAAACTGACATATATGTGACAGTGTGTATATATATTCTATATTTGTTTATATTAAGTATCAGTATATTGAAAATAGACAATGTAATCTGTCTAGCAACTGTCATGTTCCTATCTTCTCTAATGGCAGTACAGTATTTCCTCACTTATCGCGGGTATTACATTCTAGACCCGTGCACCCCCGCGATAGGTGAAAATCCACAAAGTAAGGACCTTACATTTATTTTAGTATATCTATATATTTTAAGGCTTTATAAACCCTTCCCACACACTTATAAACCATTCCCAATCCCTTATTAACCTTTCCCACTCCACTCCTTTATTAACCTTCTCCACGCTTTTATAAATACTACTTATGTTCTTAAACATATTCTACACTCTTAAACCTACATAAGTTTAACAACATACATATACCGTACCGCAAAATCACATGATATAGTGGAAAACCCGCAATAAATAATTAAAGATATTTTTAAAAATCCCACAATAGTGAAGCCACAATAAGCGAACCACGATATAGAGAGGGACTACTGTATTTTCTCCCTGGCAGCAGTAGTTCTGTTGTTTGTAGAATCACTGGTGCTGCGGAGCACTGCTGCCGTGGTTGTGCCCTAGGAACTAGGTCTCACACTACTTGAAGGTGTTTTACACTTGTTATGGTGTGATTTACCAACCTACAGAGATTGAAGCCAACTACCTGACCCAAGAGACAGATGCAATAAATAGATTCAGTGTCCTTGTCTTTCTCCTAAGTCATTGAACCAGAACATTACACAGATAACTTCCAACTCCTTTCTTATCTATTTATCCTAACTTGTTCCAAAATATTATTTCTCCTGTCTGTGGATGCATGAGTTACTTTAGTCCCTTATGCTTTTTCCAAGTTCTCCTATCAACTTCCTTTTTCCTAGTGCAACCGCTCTTTAGGAGCCTACTCTTACTTTTATCTCCCTGTTCTGTATAAAACTAGCACTTTTATACACTAACTAAATTCTTGTTCTGTCCTCATCTGAGAGACTGGAAGAGTTGGGGAAGGGTGAGTATCACCCTTGGATCTCTAGAGAACCATGCATTCCTAACATTTATGATTAAGCCTCCCCTACATGATCTCAAAGATCATTATGTAGAGACACAGAATAAAGTTTTCTAAACTAGAATATTTCAAGCCTACCTTCACAGAGGCTGCAGTTGGCTCTACAGCTGCGAGGGCTGGAGTTACAGGTCTGTGTTCTACCAATTATTCATTTGCATATTGCAAGAAAAATAACAACTTATTATATATGAAACCAGTTTAACCTGGGATTTGTAGAAAACAGGTTGCCTGTCTTGCATTATACCTCCAAGGAAAGCACCCTGCACAGATTCCCATGTGGAGGATTGTGGTAACTCAATCCCAATCAATTTATCCACTGCGTGAATGAGATGCTTCTCGTCTCTGTGAATCTCTCAAGATACAAAGAATGATCCCTCTACCAACTTGTAAATAGCTTAAAAGTTAGATAGGCACAGAAAAGTAGAATTTCCCGTATACTCTCTGCCTATCTGAAATGAGGTGAAGGAAGGGATTTATCCTCTGAAGAACACAAGAACGCTCTCTGTTCATCATTCCAGTTGCTTCTTGGCATCAGGTGCATCAGTTTGCAAAAGCCCTTTTGGCACAGAATTAAAATAATGCTTAATGGTCATTCTACTCCCATGAGGATGGGGGGAACCTAAATTAGAAAACAGCTGGGCTTGGAACTTGGGTCACATGAAGCTTTTCTCAGTGATAGAAGGGGTTTCTCTGAATTTGTAGGACTGTGTTGCCCATGTGACCAATAGGAACCCTGTCACTGCTTTCACTTAATTCTGCCTTTGCTTTTATTTTAATTTTGTTTCATTAGTTTCTTACTTGAAGAAATTATAATAATTTATTTCTCACATTTGTACAATACTAAAGAATATTGGGGTAGAAGGTGGTCACAGCTTTAGTGATTTAAACTTTTATTGGATTTCCTCTAAATTTTGTTTAACGTTCAGAGAGAAAAAATGGTTGAATTTCAGAAGGTTAAAATTACCCAGTTTAAAATATATGGAGCATTACTGCAATACTGAGCATGTTTCACTGTGCTCTCATTATCTGAAAATTGGTCATCTTTTAAAGAACTAAATCACTTAGTCTCCAATAACGTAATGCTCTTTCATCTTACTAACATGAACATTATTCACTGTGGGACACGCAAGGTAGTCAAGACTCCGGTTGAGAAAGTGTTGATACTTGTACTTTTATTATAGTTATATTTAACATAGGGTGAGGAAAATTAATGCAAGAAATTATGGGTTTAATCTTAGCTCAGAAATCAGTTTGTTGTGCACCCCTTGGCAAATCATTTAACCTCTTCTGCTTTGGTCATTTCAAATTTTGAATGAGAACATTAATAAATATTCAGGTAATATTAAATGTTAGTTAATATTAGATATTCAACCCCTTATATTTGTAATCATACTTTGTAGTCATTATTATGAGACCTCACTAAACAGTCCTTTATCTTGGTATTCACTACTCACTGTGGTTATTCTGATCCCAATATGGCATTTTAGATGAGGAAACTGGGTAGGTTTTCATGACTTCACCCATAGTCCTCCAGTAGACTGAAAGAGTATCTGGGATAAGAACCCATGGCCATGTGTTTTGAATCAGCTGCTGCCTTTAGGTTACTGTTAAATTCATCAGGCTGACTCCCTGAAATTTGTCTACCACCTTCTCAGAAAGTTGATAACAATGAACTTCTGTCTCTTGCTAAACTCATTGCAAATTGGGAATGTAGAAATATAAATACAAATAAACCTCCTAGGGATTAGACACTGGCATTGAAAAGCATTTTGAATGCTTACAAAGTATTTTTAATATTTTAATTAAGGAAAATAAGCCCTAATTGAAATGCAAGTCAGAGGGAGTGCTGATCAAGATTTCTCTTAAATTATGTATATCAAGTCTTTTCATTTCCTCTAATCTAGCGCACTAGTATTTGTCTCTTGTTCTAGCTATATTTCTTTTTTTAAGTATATTTTGTTGATTATGTTGTTACAGCAGTTTCCATTATTTCCCCTTTTCTCCCCTCTGCCCAGTACCCCCCTCCCCTCCAGCAATCCCACCCCTCTTAGTTCATGTCCATGGGTCGTCCATATAAGTTCTTTGGCTTCACCCTTTCCTATATTATTCTTAACTTCCCTGTCTGTTCTGTACCAACCAATTATGCTTCTTAGTCCTTGCACCATTTTCCCATTTCTCCCCTTTCCCCTCCCAGCTGATATCCCTTCAAATGATCCCCATACCTATGATTCTGTTCTATTCTACTTTGCTTAGTCAGATTTTGCTTTTATTTTTTAGATTCAGTTGTTGATAGTTGTGAGTTTGTTGTCATTTTAGTGTTCAGAGTTTTGATCTTTTTCTTAAGTAAGTCCCTTTGACATTTCATATAATAATGGCTTGGTGATGATGAACCCTTAGCTTTAGCTTGTCTGGGAAGCACTTTATCTGCCATTCCATTCTAAATGATAGCTTTGTTGGATAGAGTAATCTTGGTTGTGGGTCCTTGCTTTTCATCACATTGAATACTGCTTGCCAGTCCCTTCTTCCTGCAAAGTGTCTTTTGAGAAATCAGCTGACAGTCTTATAGGCACTCCTTTGTAGGCAACTCTCCACTTCTCTCTTACTGCTTTTAGGATTCTCTCTTTATCTTTCACCTTTGTCATTTTAATCATGATGTGTCTTGGTGTGGTCCCCCTCTGGCTCCAGCTTGCTCTGGACTTTCCATGCTTCCTGGACTTGTATGTCTATTTCCTTTGCAAAATTTGGGAAGTTTTCCTCCATTATTTTTTCACATAAGTTTTCTATTTCTTGCTCTTCCTCTTTTCCTTCTGGCACCCCCATGATTCAGATGTTGGCATGTTTAAAGTTGCCCCAGAGGTTCCTAAGCCTCTCCTTATTTCTTTTTTTTTCAATTCTTGTTTCCTCATTCTGTACTGGTTGACTGTTTTTTCTTCCTTGTGTTTCAAATCATTGATTTGAAACCCAGTTTCCTTCTCTTCACCATTGGCTTTGTGTGGATTTTCCTTTGTTTCACTTAGCATAGCCTTCACTTCTTCTCTTATGTGTTTGCTGTACTCAAGCATATCTGTCAAGCCTGTGAGCATCTTTATCACCAGTGTTTGGAATTCTGCATCTGTTGGGTTGGTTATATCCTCATCACTTAGTTCTCCCACTGGACTCTTGATCTGTTCCTTCTTTTGAGCCATAGTTCTCTGTCTCCTCATCTTGTCAGGCTCCTGTGTTTGTTTGCCTCTGTGTCTTATGTAGAGCTCTCACTTCTGTTACGTTGTAAGGGGTGAAGCCTTAGGTATTCATCAGTACAGGGCGACCTGTTTCACCATGTTGTGGCGCTGTATGTGGGGGAGGGGTCTGAGAGGGAACAATGCAGCTTGTCCAGCACTTGCCCCTTTTCCAGGCATTTCTCCAACTCCCATATGGGACTGGTGTCTTTCTAGCTGTTGCCCTGGCCTTCGGTCCCAGAGTGGATGAGTCTGCAGATGTTCTAGGATCATGGGGGCCCTTTAAACAAGCGGACTCTGCTGAGGGACTGGCAGTTTCTGCCTCCACTTCAACCCCCACTGGTTTGTACAGTCAGAAGCAATGAGGCTTGATTTTTCCCCAGTGCTGGGACCGTGAGCTGCAAGGTCTGGTCAGGAGCTGGGAACACTCCCCAGGTGTTCCTCCAGACTTTTTATAATTTGTAGCTGTGCTTTCTGCTGGCCTACCACTGCTGCCACCACCACACCGTGTCCTCTCCGCCCTGGCTCCACCCACTCCTACCTGTCTCGATGAGTATTTCTTCTTTATATATTTGTTGGACTTCTGTGCAGTTTGACTTTCTGGAACTTCTGGTTGTTTCTTGTTTTGAGGGAGTTATATTCTTTCTTAGTTGGAAGGGAGATGCAGCATGTCTGTCTAGGCCTCCATCTTGGCCGGAGGTCCCTAGCTATATTTTTTAAATGATGTCCTATTTTCTACATCCCTTGCTAAAACTAGAAAGAAGTCTGTTGCAGAAAAAGGTCAATAGAAGGGAAAGCTTGTGAAAGAAGTCAGTAACACATGATGAGTCTATGAACTTGCTAAGTTGGTGCTTATCTGAAGCTGACATGATTTAACTGATACTGGGTAACCAACAGTTATCATCCTATCAGACATCGGAAAGACGAGAGGTGAAATATCCACCAATGCTTTCAAATACAGGAAAGTCCTGAAAGTTCTAATGAGCAGCATTATGCTACATGTAGCAAAGATGTGGAAGAGTAAATCACATTGGATGTTTTTAGAAATGGAGAAAATAGGTTGATTAGACATTGACAGCATGAAAAGATTTAGGTTCATCTTGAACTTATGATTCATTTTGAAAAGACCTGATGCAGCTTGGGTTTCATTAGATGGGTGAGGGCTGTGGGGATGGAGCCCCTGATCAGTGGATGCTGGGTCTGAATTTAGAGACCACTCCAAGGAGATGTAAACCTACACTGTTCTTTTCTTAACCAAGGAGCAGTGCTTTAAAATGGGTTTGTTTTTCACATTTACCTGGAAGAGCAATGCTGTAGATATCCAGTGATGATTAGCTAGGTATTTTAATTCTGGAATGTCATTCTTCCAAGATTTTGTTTTGTTGTGTTTTTACCAGACTCAACCCAGAATTTTTGTTTTCTGATGACCTCCACAAAAGTGTGATTTTGCTGAGGCATTTGGAGGGATACTATCAGTATTTTCCCCTGAGGAAGTGAGGTACTATTGATGGGTAATCATGAGTAAGCAGAGACAAGAAAAGAAGCTGCTTGGAGCAGAGGAAGAGAAATTATTTTTAAACACCCTCTTTGATTATTTGGCTAAATATGGGAGGTGTACTGAACTTTATTTTCAAGTATGTGACCTTTTTACAATCATAAACTGTATGCTGGAATGTGCCAGAATGTGCAGTAGTTTTAGTTGGCCACAGTATCATGTAAAACCAACAACCAAATTGAATATGATGTGTTTTTTTAAATACCCAAAGATTTAAGTAATTAGAAAAAAAGAATTGTAAGCAATATTCTTCAGCTGAGTTTATCCTGGCCTTTGTAACTTGGTTTCATTTCTTAGTTTAATAAAAACAACTATGGCCAGCACTAATTAATTAGCAGAAGGCTGTTTATGTAATGGCATCTTTCAGCCAGTGTATCTTATAGGGGAAAAGGTAGGCGGTTTGTGTTATTTTGTCTCTGTGGACTGCAGTGACTATAATTTAGCAAGGCAATATCCTGGAATATATTAGGAAATAACAATGCCAGATTCATTTTGTATTTGTGCCCTGAAAAGCCATTTATGTAAATGTAAATTCTGTATTTGTGATATAAAAATACTTGGAAATTGTAAGCTCCTCAGTCTTGTTTGTGAGATGATAGAAAAGGGAAAATTAGGAGTCCCCTAACTGTGCTATGATTAACTTTATATAAATAATGCATGATATCCTCCATTTTAAGGAATTCCAATTGATGACCATCCAAACTTAAAAATAAATAAATCAGGGGATTTGCAAGAGTACTGACAAAAACTCAGCAGGAACTTATTGCCTAGCAATAATAATTATCAAATTTTGTGTAAATGAGAAGTCGAGAGTTAATTTCTGAAAAACCTATGGTATTTAACAACAACAACAACAAATAGCACTCTATTAAGAAAATGCTGACTTATGGGTGACTTTTTAGAGATATATCTATTGCATAAAGTGGACATAAATTGTTTTTTAAGCTCAATATGGCTTTTTCCAATGTGGGAAATGGGATATAGATAAACTACTCAGGTAAGTTTTTTAAATGAGAATAGCAGACTTCTAAAAAGTTTAGTAGTTCTAGGGGAGAGTGAGGCATTAGAGAGCTAGTCAGAATGGAGGTGTAGGTAAACACAGCTCACCTCCTTGCACAACCACAGAAAAAATTATGACTAGACTACAGAACAAATAACACCCAGAATTGTCAGAAAATCGAACTGCAGGGTAGTCCGACAACCAAGGAATGAAAGAAGTCACATTCATCCAGATGGGTAGGAGGGGCAGAGACACAGAATGGGTGGTCCCACACCCACATATGGTGGATAAAAATCAAGAGGGACACCTCAGAGTGAGGGATCCCAGCCCCACGCTATATCACCCAGCCCAGGGTTCCAGTGCCAGGAAGATAATTCCCCATAACTTCTGGATGTAAAAACCAGCGGGGGTTGGGGTGGTGAAAGAAACTGAGGAATTTTTAGGAATCTCATCTTAAAGAGCCCGCAGTGGATTTAGGACTTATGCAAGGGCACCAGTGGCATACAGGGAGAAATTGAAGTGTCTGGCATCAGGGCAGGTGCCAGGGGACAGCTTCCTCCCAAACAAAACTCCAGAGATCAGGCAGTGGCATTATCCCCTTTCTGAGCACTCTCCAAAACAGAGCCACAAAGCAGTGACACTACATTGGAGACTACATCAACCTGGTTCACATGAGTTTCCCTGCCCTGGCGATTACATAAGGCTCCGCCCTATCCCATTTGCCAGTGCACTTTTCTACAGTAGGCCACACTAGTAAGATAGGGAGTCAAAGCAGCTCTACCTAATACTTAGAAACAAACCCAGGGAGGCTGCCAAAATGAGGATAAAAAGAATAAAACTCCAGGAAATGAACTACAAAGTGGAGATAAGCAATCTATGAGATGCAGTTTAAAACACTGGTTATTAGGATGCTTGAGTAAGTCATTAGGTACTTCAACAGCATAAAAAAGACCCAGGCAAAAATGAAGGTTACACTAAATGAAATAAAGAAAAATTTACAAGGAATCAACAGTGGGATGGAAGAAGCTGATAATCAAACCAATAATTTAGAACATAAGTAACCAAAAAAACATTCAATCAGAACAACAAGAAAAAAGAAAAGAATTAAAACAAAAAACAAGGATGGACTAAGGAGCCTGTGGGACAACTTCAAACATACCAACATTTGAATGATAGGGGTGGTGGAAGGAGAAGAGAAAGAACAAGAAATCAAAAACTTATTTGAAAAAAAACAATGAATGAAAGCTTCCCTAATTTGGTGAAGGAAATAGACATACAAGTCCAGGAAACACAGAGTCCCAAACAAGTTGGACCCAGAGAGGACCAAAGGTTAAAGATAAAGAAAGAAACTTAAAAGCAGCAAGAGAAAAGTAGAGTTACCTACAAAAGAGTTCCCATAAGACTGTCAGCTGATTTCTCAAAAGAAACTTTGCAGGCAAGAAGGAACTGGCAAGAAGTATTCAAAATAATGGAAAGCAAGGACCTAGAACTTCAGTTACTCTACCAGGCAAAACTATCAGTTAGAATGGAAGGACAGATAAAGAGCTTCCCAGACAAGGTAAAGCTAAAGGAGTTCATCATCACCAAGCCATTATATGAAATGTTAAAAGGACTTATTTAAGAAAAAGAAGATAAAAACTATGAACATTAAAAAGGCAATAAATTCACAACTATCAATAACTGAATCTAGAAAACAAATTGAGCAAACAAGCAGAACAGAAATAGAATCATATATATGGAGATCATTTGGAAGGTTATTGGTTTGGAGGGGGGAGGGGGAGAATGGGGGAGAAGGTGCAGGTATTAAGAAGTACAAATTGGTAGGTACAGTATAGGCAGGGGAAGTTAAGGACAGTATTGGAAATGGAAAAGCCAAAGAACTTATATGTACGGCCCATGGACATGAGCTAAGTGGTGGGGATTGCTGGAGGGCATGGGGGATACCAGGTGGAGAGTGGCAAAGGGGACAACTGTAATAGCATAATCAATAAAATGTATTTAAAAAGATAAAAAGATAAAAAGTTTAGTAGTTCTGTATTTGCATTGGTGTTTAGGAATACAAAGCACTTTGGATTCAAATCATATATGCCACTTTTAAACAACACAAACTTGGGCAAGTTTCTGGAATTCTCTGAGTCTCAGTTTCCACCTGGTAAGTAAGGTATAATCATACTCCCTAGTGTGACTTACAGTCAAGCGAGATGATATGTGAAGGTACAGTGGCACTTGGCATACGGTTTATTGTTATTATCTTACATGAAATTGTTTTTTAGTTAAAATTACTTTTAATATTTCTTCCAAGCAATTGTAGTAGATTACAACACCCTCCCCATTGTTATATTACAACCCCCACCCCATTGTTAAGTATTTTCCACAATGTCCTTCATAGTGCTTGGTAAAATGTGGTACTTAATAAATGCTTGCAGCATATTGAATTATTTAATCCCCATTAATTTACTTCCTCATTTCTTAGAAAGCTAAATTATTTCACAGGATATCAGCCATTTATATCTACATTTTTCACTGGAGTCTTCTCCATTCTATCAAAAAGAAAGAAGCTGACTCACTTTCTGTAGATTTTTACTGTCTTTTCCATTTGAGGCTTAAGGACTATAAAAAATACAGCTTTCTTATATCTTTCTGCACATCTTGGATCACTGCACTCAGATGCAAAGACCATTTTCCACTTTAATCATCTTTTCCAGCTTTTATTGTCATCCCCAAAGATAATAAGAGCAATTGTTCCAGAGTATTCTCTCCCACAAAAATCAGTATGGCTAGCCACATAAATTCTTTCTTTTAAATTCTTAATATAGCCACACCTTTGCTGGCAATCTGGGAAGGAGCATGATCAGAGTCCAGGGAATGACCTTACCTGCATCAAGCCTTGACAATCTACCAGGCAAGCCATCCTAAGGCCTTCATATCTGTAATATCTCTGAATCCTCACAGGATTCCATATGATCTGGTTTTGCCAGACCATAACTGGAAGCGTAAGGGGCTTCAGAAATTTAGGCATGGTTGCCAGGCCAGAAGTGAGGGTGGGGAGAGTCAAACCAAACAAATGTCTTAGGAGTCACTGCTGTGCGCATCTGCCTTGAGTGACAGCTTTGCTGTCCCAACAGAACGTATATGTATGCTCAGTGATGCTTGTTGACTTTAGGAAAGTTATAAACAGTAAAAAGTAAATGTGAAATATACAAACTCTGGGTTTCACTCCTGGCTCACTATAGTTCAATGACCCTAAGCCAAATCACTTAATCTCCTTGTTTCTTAACTTTAAAAAAACAACAAAAAATTATAGTATCTGTTTTACAGAGATGTTGTTGAGATTAGATGTGATAATCCATACATGTACCGCAGTACCAGACACACGGTGGATGATGAGGTTTTAATGGTAAGTTATTAAACACTTTTTAAGCAATGCTAGAGAGATTCATCTATAACCTGTTAACAGTTGGAAATCCCTGGAAGTTTGTAATTCGTCTAGGAGAGGCATGATCATATTTGTGTGTTTGAACAATGAGATTAAGAGCGTTGTGGAGGATTTATGGGTGGGAGCAAGACCAGAAACAGGGACACATGGTTGGAGGCTTTTCTGTGGTCCAGTCCAAAGGGAATGCAAGTTTGAAGCAGGCAAGGTAGAAGAAATTGGAGAGCAGACCCCTAAATACTGAAGGAGGTGACTTAAAAGGACAGAGTTGCCAGTTTAATGCGGGAGTAAGGGAATAGTTACATGTGACTTTGAGGACTCTTGCAGCCAGGTGTATAGTGATATTATTCACCCAAAATAGGAAGTATTAAATGAGAAATAAGTTTTGTGGTGGAAATAAAAAGCCTAGTTTGGGACATGCTGAATTTAAATTTTCTATCAAAAATCTAAGAGAAAACATCTATCAGAAATTGGCTCAGGAGTTCAGAAATTACATCTGAGAGATCGATCAACATTTGGGATTTATGGAGAGGGTGGCAGATGGACATCTGGCAGTAAATGACCACCAGCTGGTCTTGATTCAATAGTAAAATCACCATCCCACAATAGGGCTCTTAGTAGGTACTTAGTAAATCTTTGTGGAAGGAGGGTCAGGAGATAGGAGGGGCTTGGCCAGAAGGAGAGTGCAGTGTCATACTAGAAAGGGCCTAGAGAGCAGCGAGAGGAGGGGCTGGGAGTTAGAGTCAGCAAGGGTGGTCGAGAAGGACACTCAGAGGAGGGCCAGGAACACTGAGCTCCATGGAGTAGCTTTGCTTCTCAGATTACTTTTATTTGTCTATATTGAACACGATTTTACAGATATCCTAAAAATCAATGTTTTCCCCATTGTTCATACCTCAGAAATAGTCTGAAGACTGCTTTTTAGTCCCTTCAGTGCAGGGAGTGCCATGGAAGGCAGCATCTCCCCACTGGAGAGTGGCTCCTGCACGGTATTGTGTTTTCCAGCATTTGTGGCTTTGAAAGTAAGTGACTTGTGATCCTAGCTCTGTGTCTCCTTTAGTCCATTTTTCCATTGTCCCTTTCTGAATTTGTTCACCAAGCATCATTCTGCCCTACAGATATACCTGTTGGTCGCATCTCCCTGAGCTACATGGAAATACATTGAAAAAGATAAAACTGAAGTTTCATCATACTACTCTGATTTCAGTAGGAGACTTGGGTTCAAGGTGTATCTTTGCCACCTATGAGCTCCTCCCACTAGTCCTCAGCCTGCAGCAGGCTGGCTTCCACTATGGTCATGGCCTTGGCACTCTCTCCTCCAGGTGAACACTGACCTCCTCATTGCAGTCTTTGGACATTTTCAGGCCTTCACTCACTTGACTGTGGAAATGGGTTTCACTCTGTGAGACCATTCCCACACTCTTGAAAATTTCTGCTCTGCTCTGGCTTCCTAGATGTGTCCCTCTCCTGATTTTCTTCTCTCTGGGCTTGCTTTCTTTCCCAGGTCCTTTGCTCTCTTCTTCACCAGTCTCCAAGTAATCTCACTCAGTCTTATAGCTTCCAAAGTTTTATTTCCAACTCATATCTCACTCTTGACCTCCACCTACTTAATGAACACATCCACTTCAGAGTGAAACAAGCTCATGACTAAATTCATTGTCTTCCAAGCTTAGATCAGAAAATGATTCCACTGTCTATCTAATTAACCTAAGTCAGAAACCTAGGATCGCCCTTGACTAACTACCTATGTAATTAGAAATCACCTATTGATTCTGCATCCAAAATCTTCTCTCCATCTATGCTGCCACTACCCTAGTCCAGCACCAGAGTTTCTTACCTTGACTGTGGTGTTTCTGCCTCTCTGTTTCTTCCTCTATATTTTATTCTACCCTCTATATTTTATTCTACCCTTTGTAATTAAAGTAACTTTTAAATTCAATCATACCACTCAATGTTCAAATCCTTTTTGTAGACTTTAGATTAATAAGTTCTCAAGGACCTGCATGGTCTGGTCCTTGCTCAGATTTTCAGCCCCTTCTATCCCCACCATCCTCCCTCTAATTTTTTATCTCACCTCTTAGCTTTGCTCACATTGTTTCTTCTCTCTAGAAGTGCTCCTTCTCACCTCCATCCAATACCTGGTTAAGTTCGAATCAACCCTGTCACCTCAACCTAGACATCCTCACTCTTTAGTCACAACCACCACTAGCTCCTCTCTCTCCCTCCTTCATCCCAACAAAGCAGAAGCCCTGCACTTTAACCTCATAAACCCTATAATTCCTGTACCTCTCTTAGTATGGCATTATTATATGAGATCTGTCCAGGAGGTATCCAGCCATGTAATATGAGAAATAGAGACATTTATTGAAGAAGATACAAAATACAAGTAACATTGTACACAGGGAAATGGCGCCTCAGCCTCCTTCAAAGAAGGTACCTTGGGACCTCACACAGTTCTCCCAATCACCATCAGTTGCCCCATTGTATTTTCCTGAGTCTCATCAACTGTCCAAACTCTCTTCCCTTTCAAAGGTAATTTTAGTTTTGGGAAAAGCCAGAAGTCACAGGGTGACAAATCTGGGCTGTAGTGGGCTGACTCGCCTAGGTGATTTGATGTTTCGCCAAAAAATTGTGTACAAGATGTGATTCCTGAGCAGGTACATTGTCGTGATGAAGCTGCCAGTCTCCAGTTGCCCGTAGCTGTGGCCTTATGAATTATCCAAATAGTTTCCATGGAGGAATGTTCAAGCTTAATGCAAAATTTGCTGCAGATTCATTGCTGTACTTGCTCAGTCATTTTTACTGCAACAGCCACATAGTACACATACTCATTCAATGGTGCCTACCGCCCCCACTGACTAGTCCAGTGAAGTTGTGATTGTTCACACATGTGCATTCCAGTCCACTCTCCATGGCAGCCAGGTTACATCAATGTCATGCGAGCCATTCTCTTTACATTAACAATAGCTGGACTTTTTCTGAATATATCTGTACTCATTTTAACTGCTTGTTTAACTGTCCATTTCTCCCCTAAAATGGCCTCTTCATTCCTATATATATGGTCCTAATTTAGTGTGTAGCGCACAGTAGGCATCCAAGGATGAGTGAACATGTGCTACTCCCTGGGATTGCATAAGTGGACAAGATTTGCCTCTTGCCTTCAGGGAACTCATCATCTTATAAACAGGAAAAGCTTATAAATAAATATTACATTATAGCTATAGTAATAGAAACTATACACCATCCAAATAAGCAGAATAAAAGGGAAAGACTAACTTTGTCTGGAAGAGTTGAATTGGTCTTTGAAACCTGAAAGGAGCCAAGATAAAATGCTTCACCTTTGGACTCAGCTCTGCCACTAATTAGCCTTTTCGTCTTGGGTAAATTACCAATTTTCTCTGAACTTAAATTTCTTCCTCTAGCAAAGTGGAAATAATAATAACCAACTTCTCAAAATGGTAGGGAACATTAAATGGTGAGATTAAAATGACATACACAAAGCGTGGTAACTACTAAGTGCTCAGTAAGTAGTAGCTCTTTTATAATTTGAATTAACTTAAATGTGTTTATTCAATGTGTCTTGAGTGAATATATCTGAAAGTGAATGAGGAAAAAATAATCTATTTCTTGAATATGACTAAAATTACAACTTCACCCTGGGTCTACATGAGAAAACTTGCTGAACAGCCTAATACATAAGTTATCATTTGCCTCCATTAAACTATAATAAGCTATTAAGAACCAAGGAATCAGCCTTTATACTGGAAAACTCCTTTGAATACAATCCCAGAGAATTACTTGCAGTTGTACCTTCATGCATAGAGTGATTTACTAGCACTGGGTCCATGCTTATTCATCCACGATTTCAATTCTGCATAATCGTGTATAATGAGCTCCTCTTCCCTGGACCTCAACCTCCCTAGCCTCATATATTTAGAGATACTTTAATCATATAAAATTTGTGGCTGGCTGTGCAACAGTTGGAATACATTTGAAGACATGTGCTATGAAATATAATTGTGAGCAAAAGCTATACATAATATCCAGGTATTACATTTTTTCTTGGGGAAAGAACTACATCCTGTTTTGTTGGTAATCTAAAATATCTGAGTACTATACTTTAATTCTAAGAGACAATATCATGAAATTGTGAAATCTATCACCCAGTTTTATGCCACTTTAAGAATGCCAGCAACTTCTGGCCAAGATGGAAGCATAGACAGACATATTGTGTCTACCTCCACAACTAAGAAGGAATACAACTACCTCAAAACTGAAGAAAACCAGAAATTCCAGAAAATCAAACTACATGGAAGTCCAGCAAACAAAGATATAAAGAAGAAATACTCATCCAGACAGGTAGGAGGGGTGGAGCCAGGGCGGAGAGGATGCAGTGTGGTGGCAGGAGCAGCAACAGTAGTGGAAGGCCAACAGAAAGAGCAGTCACACATTTTAAAACGTCAGGAGGGACACCTGGGCAGCATTCCCAGCTACTCACCAGACCTCGAAGCCCATTGTCTCAGCACTGGGGAAAATCAAGCCTCATTGCTTCTGACTGTGCAGACCAATGGGGGTTGGAGTGGAGGCAGAAACTGCTGGTCTCAGCAGAGTCTGCTTGTTTAAAAAACCCCCACAGTCCTAGAACATCCACAGACCCACCACTCTGGGAAGGACAGCCAGGGCAATGGGACTGGCGCCAGTCCGATATGGAAGTGGGAGAAGTGCCACAATGTGGTGAAACAGGTCACCCTGTACTTACAAATCCCTAAGGCTCCATCCCTTAAAACATAACAGGAGCGGCAGCTCTACCTGGGACACAGAGGCAAACAAACACAGGAGCCCGTCAGAATGAGGAGACAGAGAAGTATGGCCCAAAAGGGGGACTGGATCAAGGTTCTAGTGGGGGAACTAAGTGACAGGGAGATAGGCAACCTAACAGACACAGAATTCAAAACACTGGTGATAAAGATGCTCACAGGCTTGACATATATGCTTCAGTACTGCAAACACGTAAGAGAAGTGAAGGCTATGCTAAGTGAAACGAAGAAAAATCCACACAAAACCAATGGTGAAGGGAAGAAAACTGGGTTTCAAATCAATGATTTGGAACATAAGGAAGGAAAAAACAGTCAACTAGTGCAGAATGAGGAAGCAAGAATTGAAAAAAATGAGGAAAACTTCCCAAATTTTGTGGAAGGGTTGGACATACAGGTCTGGGAAGCACAGACAGTCCTGGGCGAGCTGGACCCAGAGTGGACCACACCAGGATGCATCATAATTGAGATGCCAAAGGTGAAGGATATACAGAGAGTCCTGGGGGCAGCAAGAGAGAGATGGAGAGTTGCCTACAGGGAGGTGCCTATAAGACTATCAGCTGATTTCTCAGAGGACACTTTGAAGGCAGGAAGGGACTGGCAAGCAGTATTCAGTGTGATGAAAGGCAACCTGCAACCAGGATTACTCTATCCAGCAAAGCTATTATTTGAATGGAAGGGCAGATGAAGTGCTTTCCAGACAAGGTAAAGCTTAAGGAGTTTATCATTACCAAGCCCTTATTATATAAAATGTCAAAGGGACTTACTTAAGAGAAAGAAGATCAAAACTATGAACACTAAATGACAACAAACACAACTATCAACAACTGAACCTAAAAAATAAAAACAAAATCCAACTAAGCAAACCAGCATAGGAACAGAATCATGGGTATGGGGATCATTTGGGGGGTTATCAGCTGGGAGGGTGGAGAGTGAGAAATAGGGATATGGTGCAGGGATTAAGAAGCATAATCGGTTGGTACAAAATAGACAGGGGGAAGTTAAGAATAATATAGGAAAGGGTGAAGCCAAAGAACTTATATACATGACCCATGGACATGTACTAAGGGGGGTGGGATTGCTGGAGGGAAGGGGGTTACTGGGCAGAGGGGAGCAAGGGGGGAAAGAAATTGAAACTACTGTAACAACATAATCAATAAAACACACTTAAAAATATTTTTTTAAAAAAGAAAAAAGAATGCCAGTAAGTTGATCTCAGTTCGTTTAGGGTCCCTGAGATATGGTTAAATTATGAATTAACTTGCATAGCTTTAGGCAGCATTGCTGGAATCGTTGCAGTGGTCTCTCTTTAGCATTGCTAATCAGAATTTTTGCTCTCAAAAATTTTTTCTAAACCTTAACTCTTTTGAGCACAGGCATGCCTTAGCATATCATAGTAAAATTACCCATTTACTTGTTGTTGACTCCCACTATTCCCTAAAGCAACTTGCAGGCAGAAACTGTCATTCATAGCCATCATTTTCCCTATTACATCATCCTGTTCCTGTCCCTAGTAAAAATTCAATGAATAGTTGTTGAATGCTGAGAATACAAAAGCTCAACTCAAAAGTGGTGACGTAGACAAAAGTAGCTGCTCCTGAGACTGGGAGAGCCCTCTGCCACACCCCACTGCCTGTTGATGAATCCAAGTGCCATGGCTCTGTACCAGAGCACAGTAGGCATTAGCACACTGGTTCTAGCTGAGCTATGTGCCTTCATTCGTGGCCTTCATTGGCCACAAAATTCTCTTTGAAATTTCATCCATGTGAAAATACTTAAGTTAGAGGCACTGAAGAAGTCCTTGTGAACAATCAAAGGTTGAAAAGACAAGTTCCCTACCTGTAAATTGCTTTAAAAGAAATTAAGGTCATAATCACACAGATAAGAGTTGAATGGTGTCCAGGGAGTAACCATTATAGTCGGCTTTCATTATCTGTGTTGTGAAGTCCAAAATTCCAGCTGTCCACCTTCACTTGGACCTGCAAATGCTCCAACCATATTCCCTGCTGTCCCCCTATGGGAGTCCTCCTCTCTAACCCTGCGATCTGTTGTTCCTTGCTCTTCAGATAAACTATGCCTAATCCAATTTCCACACCATTGCTTCCAATGATAACCCTACCTAGCATATTTACTTTGTTCTTCTAACCCATGCCCTTCATGATTCAATGACAAACCCTCCTCTCAGTGAGGCCTCCCCTGACTGCTCCAGAGGAGCACTCCTGTAAACATGGGACACACAGGATGCACTACATTCAATGTAGTTATGACTTAATTTTCTGTGAATACTCTCTCTTCTCAAGAACTAAACCTGTTTTCTAATTCCCAATGTTCAATGTTTACAGTTGTGAGTACATGAAACAGAATTTATTATTATTAATTATTATTATTATTATTCATTAACATTGTATTATTTTCCACATGAACAACTGTAAACCTATGTTTGCCCCACCCTGTATTTGGAGATGGTGGTCACTTCTGGCTGGGAAGGTCAAGGAAGACTCCTAGAGGATACAACAGAAAGAGAGGCATGAGGGTGACCCTGTCCCATCACTCCGGAGATATAGAAATCCAAGCTCCATTTTTTTTGGCACAGTGTTCAGAAAAGCATCTTGCTTTAGATCTTAGCTCTGGGCAGTACTCAACATGATTGACACCCCCCCCGCCCTCTTTCTTGGAAGCTTCACAGCACCATGTTTTCCTGACTACCCTCCCAAATCACCACCAGGAGCCCTTCCTTGGACTTCCTTACAGATTCATCTTCCTCTCCCCACCGTTAAAGTTCGAGTTTACTCAGGGCCCTCTCCTTTCAAAGGACCTCACTTCTTTCTTTACACATTCCTTCTAGGGAATGTCATCTACTCCATGGCTTCAGTTAGCAATCTGTGTGTTGAACACTTTGAAATCTATCTGTATCTCCAACCCACATCTCTCTCCAGACCCAGAAATTTAGCTGCTTGCTGGACACTCCATTTGTATGTCTCCAAGTGCCCTCACATCATCACTGCTCCCCTCAGAGTCCCTCTTCTCCCAGGCTCTCTGTTAGTGGACGGCACCTCCTTCTCCAAGTCAAAGCCAGAAAAATAGCACTGTTTTTTCTCTTTTATCAATATCATCCTATTGTTTTTGAGTCCTGTTTTTATATCCATCCACTTCTCTCCATTCCCACTGTGACTTCCTGAATCCAAGCCTGATTACTGCAAGGGCCACCTATTGTTCATCCTGTTTCCACCATTGATTGGCCCCTCTAATCCATTCTTGACACTACAAATCAAAGTCATATTTTTGAAAGTCAAATGTAATCATGCAATGCTTCTGCCTGCAGCTCTTCAAAGTTTCCTCATTTCTTTTAAGATAAAGTCAAGTTGTCCCCTAACAAAACCCTTCATCATTCATTCCCTTCTAGCCTCTCCCTCTCCCCACTTGCCATGCCCTTTGCTCTCCTTCCCCTGCTCTCTACTCTTGTCCCAACAGACCCTCTGCTGTTAGATGCCTCTCTACTCCTCTCACCTCCACTACTGGTATCCACTCCGCACCCACCACCCTCTGCTGTCACATACATACACACACTTCACTTGCTACTTCTACTCATCTAGGTTTAGATCTCAGTTTTGACTTAACTTGCCTGGCAGCCTTCTCTTACCTCATGTTCTGGCCATAGCACCCATTTCTTGTGTCATTTCACTAACAGTTTTCCTGGAGGATGGATGGATGGGTGGATGGATGGATAATTTGTTTACTAAAAAGGTAGCTTCTGTGGAAATATATCTCCTTTAAAGAGGAAGAAACATATTCAGGGGAATCTGGTAATGGTATGTGAAATTATAAAAGATGATAGAAGTGCCCCAAAGTGTTTTATGTTAAAAATGCATTACCTCTGTGTAACCAAATTTTTATACAACACTTTTAAAAATCAATTTTGTCACACTAAAAGCTTTATATGAGTCAATAATCCCTTATAAGGCAAAAGGAGCAGAAAATATTAAGCTTCACATACTAAAGAGAGAGTTGAGGCCCAAAATAATGAAGTCTGTGCCTTAAGGTCACACTGGATTTGCAACCTGAGACTAATAGAAAGTCTATTCACAGTGGCCCACAGACCACATCTCCAGGCTGCCTGCCCTCAGGCAGGTTGTTAGGAAACAGAGAAACCTTCTTTTCTACCAGGAAAGTCTTGGAAAAGGAGCAAATGGTCAAGAAAGCACATCATAAGAAAGGTATGTATATATATGATTAATCGTTTATTCATTCAGCAAATATGTCTAGGTGTCTACTATGTCTAATATGTGCCAGATACTAGGAATTGAGTGGTAGACAAAAAAGAAAGCTGTGTCTGCCTCATGAACTTAAAGTGGGAGAGGAAGACTAATCAAAAACATGGACTATACTGTGAAATTCGTCGTCGGCAGCCGTCCGTCTCGAGAGACGATGGTGTAGCTTCTTAAGAGTCTATCTGCACTGCCGAGAATGGCTGTGCAGTCCGACTCGGGAGTGACACGGTATCTGTCTCCTCCCGTGTTGAATCGACATCTTGTGATGACACTGGAGTGTCCTCTCCAGTGAAGCTGAAGCTACAGAGCCTGGGCAGGGTGATATGGAGGGTCTGCTGTTGCCCATGCAGCAGACCCCCCCTCTCTTCGCAGCTGAAGGGTCCAAGGGAAAGACGGAGTCAATACAGCTTGGCTTCAGGTGCGCCGCAGGAGTTGCCAGTGTTGACTACAACGTCAAACTGCCTTAGGGACTCCGGCTCCGGATTTTCTGTCGGGGTTTACTCCCTTAGCCTTTCCCCTGAAGAGGTATGCCGCAAGGCAGCGGAGGTTTTTTGGAATCAGAGTTTTCCTTCTCTGATGTGCCCTGAAATTACAATTGTGGAAAGAGCTATGAAGGGAGGGCTTGTGTGGTACTTCAGCAGCACATGACAGGAACTCCCCATTTAACCAGGTCAAGAAGGTTTTAGGACACAGCAAAGACAAATAGGTGTTACTGACAGGGGCGAGACTTGAGCTAAGAAAGGTGCGGGAAGAGTGAGGAGATGGTGTCAGACCCCCAGCAGGAATCCACCTGTTTCTTGGAAGGTTAAGTATCAAAAGAAGAGCACAGATCCTCATCATCATGGAATAAGGAAGGAGGTAAAGTATTTAACTTAAAGGTTTTAAACATTTTATTCTGAGTTAGCACAAGACTTGGGTTCCAGCCAATTATAGGGAAAAAAAGTAGATGAACAAGACAGTGTAAGAAGCTAAAAGGATAAAAAGCTGGCACAGAAAGGGAGCAAATGAATTTTCCCTTCACTTTAGAAAGCTGCTGTCTATTGCCAATGGGCAGGTGTTCGCCTGCCAGTGCCTGCCTCTAGGTACTCACTGAAAGTCAGTCCAAACTAGGACATTGCTCCTACATCTGAATTGAGCCTACAGGGGCCCTGTGGGTAGAAGCTGCGGAAGGTTTTCTGATTTGATTCCCCTTAGAAGAATGAACATATGTATGAGTGATCCACTTGATCATTCTGATCCATCAGGCCTGAGGGACTATGCAGCAGTGAATATCTCTGGCTGCCCATGGAATGGGGAGATGGGAGGAGTGGTGGAGAGAGGAGTCAATGCTGAGAAAGTGGATTAGAAATGGGACAAGATGAGCAAGCCTGCAAAGAGAAGGGAGAGCAGCACGGCTAACAAAGTGCGCATGTTCTCACAGACGTCTACAGAGTTTGAAGTGAAAAAAATCAAGGGCTTTTAGTGTTTACCCATTTGCAAAATATTTTCATGTTATTGCTACTAATCAAAAGAGAAAAATGGTTAATTACTCCTGTTGATTTCTGGCAAAACTGACTTTAAAATCAGATGCTTGTGTATCTTTTCAAAACTTCTATGCCAGGGGCTTGAAACCTGCAATTCTTTTATGTTCCCTTTCTGACAATTTGCCTTGTTTTCTCTTCTCCTCCATGGTCTTTATTTCATGGACAGGCAAGTAAATATAACTAAATTTTTCAATGCCCTTGCTGTGTCCCTCCCAGACAGCTCTTCAGGATAGCTATTCTTCAAACTCTTTATCTTCATTCTTTTGTGATACCACACTGCAGTGCAGGTGCCTGAACTAGCTAGCACCTGAAGTGTCCAGCTTGCACATTTGGGTAGTCACCAGAATATTCTGTTTTTAAGGAAAACTTAATTTTAGTGGACAAAGGGCCCCGCCAAAAAAATGGTTTTACCAGTAATAGGAATTGGAAAGGTAGCCCAGACTATTGTTTAAACAGGGAGAGATCGTTTTTCTTTTACTTAAAAAAAAATCCCTTTAACAATATACCTTCAGCCAAAACTTATTTTACTTTGTACTATGTATTTGTATTATCATAAGAAATTGTGAACATAGGAAAATAGTTTGGCCTCTATTTTCCCTAAGAGGTTAATTGCATTTCTAAAAGCCCTTGTGTTTAAGTTGAGCCAGTCCACCAATAGCTGAAGAGCACTTGCTCATTGAGGACTGTGGAGCGTGGCAGGGGTATCGATATGTTGCCACCTTCAAAATGGTAAAGGAATACTAGCCATAGGAGAAGGGGGAGATGGTAGTTCATTTTGAATAAATTAAGTAGGAAGTTAAGAAGCCTTGGTGACCAGGAAATACAGGAATGGGTTAAAGAACAATTCAGATGTGGATCAGTGAGAATACAACCAGGTCAGCATCTTTACACACTAACTTGCCACCTGTTTGTCCTCTCTTCATTTTCATGTGAAATCTATAAGAACTATCTTTATCAGGTATTAGTCTGCAGAAACTCTCACCTCATCAGCAAATATGGCAATTATTTCAAAATGACAAAAGAATGTACTTCTGCCTCTTAATCTTTCCTATTTTTTATATATTTCTAAATATGCAATTATGGCTGACAGACTAAATGAGGACTTGTCACATGCCACTTTAGCTTGTCTTCTTGCATATTTTCAGCCAACATTAAAAACACATATAGTAGTAATTAAGTCTTCTTTAGAAATCATTTCTTACTGGTAATGTGCTCTTTAGATCCCTCAATGAGACCCCATCGCTTGATAAATTATTCTGTCAACAGCAGTAACAATAGCAGAGCCTGCATAATTGTAAACCCTTCCCATGCTGGTACTTGGCAAAGTAATTAACCAGCCTGATATCCTCACTTTGGAATAAGGAGGCCAACTTTAGCAGGTTTTCGGAAATACTCCTTCATTCAGTCTTCTGGGAGGAGTCACTAGTCACTTGACAAATGAGATTCTGATGTGATGGAGCCTTAGAGAAATGGTCTTGTTGCTTTAGCACCTCACCCCAGACTAATTTTTATTGAATTTGGACTGGTCATGAGGTGCTGTTGGGTATAAGTATAAAGAGAAGATCCTATTTCCTTTTGTGGTGAAACATTTTCCATTTAGTTTACTTACATTTTGATATTTTTTAAAACTTAGAATTATTCAGAGGAAAATATTATATAAATAAAAGGAGACAGATGGGTTAAAGGGGGAAAAGAATATTTAGCTCAGCTTTGGAAATCTAGGCCAATGCTGATAAAAACTGAAGAACCAAAGACTGAAACCAGATCAGTCTTACTAGAGAAAGAGCACAGGATGAAGTCTCCACAAACACAAGTGACTGACTAGACACCGTTTCCACTGGCTTCAGAAGAAAAAATTGCTTTCCAGTTAGATTTGTTCGGGTTTGATTGATTGATTGATTGATTGATTGATTTAATGATTTGAGTCATCACTGATCAAAATGAATCACAAATGATTTTTTTATGAGAAATTTGGAGGACATTTCAAAGGCATAAAACAGATTATATCAGACCTGCCCAACACTCTACATTCATTCTGTATTTCTTATTAGATTAGCAACATTTTAAAACCTAAACTCTCACTTGGTGACATTTTCATTAGCACATCTTATTCTATGTTCTGGCTTTTAAGTTTTAATGTCTGTCTTATAAAGAAACAGAGCAGAGGCTTCTTAATCAGAAATGTATTACTTTTGATTTAATATCTTTTAAAAATCTTGTTTCATAGCTAGTCATAACTAGAATTGAAAAGAGACACAGAACACATGATGAGTACAGAGAAGGCAAGTACATATTCTGAAGAGCCAAAAATAAGGACTGTAATGGAGTGCTAAAGTACATTTTTTTTAAAATTCGGAATAAGAAACTAAAATACAATTCTTCAGCCCATGGCTGAGTCATGTAAAAGATGGTAGGCAACTTTGTTCTTATTTTCAGTTAAAAATAGAATTTACTAGAAGTTAAATTTAAACATTAAAGATGGAGAATGTGCTAAGAATCCTTGCATACTTGTACTTAAATTGGCTTCTTGAACCTTGACTTCTCTGTGTACTTTGGAAATACAAGTGTTATAATGTGGTCAGTTAGAGAGGCCTGGTAGATACAGGGAAATTCGGAGGCTCCTGGGAAGCTCTCTGGCCCTGACTCCAAGTTCTTCACCCAGTCCATCTTCTTCCTCTTAGGAATTGGGGTCTGACCTCATCCTGGGCTGGTTACTGCTCCTCTAAAGCATGCACTGCTTTTGACAACCTGAGGCTTCAAACTCTTAACTTGCTCTGCCACCCTAACTTTTCAGTCTCCCTAGACCTCCAGGCCTGGACTGCCCAATGGCTGTTTTGTAACCAGAGAATCTCTCTCAAGCTCTCCCAGGTTCCTGTGCCTGCCACACCTGTCTGCTGTCCCAGCATGCCATCCCTGCCCTAGGACTTGTGCTGACAACAATCACTAATGTTTATGGCTGTACAATAAGTAATTTTTGGCCCCCTGAGAGATGTTAAACCCTGATGTATTTCTAAAGGAGGTCTGCAGAAATAGAAGAGGCTCTTATTTGTCTGAATGGTTTCTGTCAGAGAATATACAAACTAGCTGGTGCCTGGTACTTAGAGTTAGTAAACTTCAGGTTTTATAAACATATTGACAAAAGAGAAAGGCCAAATTGTAACAAACGGTACCTAGTTTTCAAATTTATACAAAGAAAGGCCAAATTGTAACAAACAGTGCCTAGTTTTGAAATTTATACAAAATCCAAACTCTTGGATAGAAATTTGCCCTATTTTGTACCTTTAATTATCAGACATGCCTGTGTCAGACAGAAATGGACCTTCCTCCAGGTGTCCCCTGCCCCTGATACACCAGAAACCACAGCCTTCCTGGGAGGAAAAGGGGGAGCATGATTACAGAGAGGAGCAGTGTTCCCCAGAACAGCAGGTGGGAAAGCCTTCCCATTCTCATGCTGCAAAGACAGATCCCCATGACCCTTCACTCACTGACAGAAAAGGATAGTGTTCCCTTATGGTTTTTTTTTTCTAAATCAAGAAATAAGACAAGGAAAGAACCATACTTTACAAATAGTATAGTAAAGCAAGACACATAACATTACTATCTTAGCTTTTTTGCCTTTTTAATTTTTGACTAGGTAGTACATACATGCACAAAAAAGTACACAGTGAAAAGTTTCCCACCCACTCCATGTACACAGTATTCTTCCTCACCCAAACACCCTCTGTTATTACTCTCTACTCTCTTCCGTATCCTTCTGAGTGTTTTTATGCATGTGCAAGCAAACATAATTATATTTTCTTTTACCACCTCCTTTTCTTTAACACAATTAGTAGCCATATGTATGGTTCTCACTGGAATTTTTTTCACTTAATAATATACCCTGGGGATGTTCCCAATTTGTATATAGGGAGCCTCTTCTAGGTACCTAGAAAGTAGTTTCACAGCTGTGTAGTAGTGTTCCATTGAATAATGCACCATTACATACCCAGCGCTCTATTGTGGCCATTTAAAACACTTCCAGTCTTTTGTTGTTACAAACAGTGTTGTCATGCATAACCCTGTATATATGTCATTTTGCCCATGCACTAGTATGTCTATATGATAAATTCACAAAACTAGAATTCCTGAATGAAAGGGAATATAAATTTGTCACTTTAATAACAAATTACCCAACATAAAAATATGCAATTTGGGGGAATGCCTGTTTCTCAATATCAGTAAAGTTTGTTGTCAAACATTTAGATTTCTTAGCCAACATAATAATTGAAAAATGCTATCTTGGTATAAATTTAATTTGCATTTTTTATTATGACCTTGGTTGAACAGCTTATCATAGTTTAAGGGTCTTTTGTGTTTTCCTTTCTGTGACTTGTCGGTTTTGCTGTTGACATGTTAGTCTTTTTCTTTCCAGTTCCAAAGAGCTGTTTATCTTTATGTATTAAGGAATAAGCCCTTTCTCCATGATATAAATCGCAAATATTTGTTTCTATTTTGTGTTTTGGTTTTTGACTTTGCTTATGGGTGTTATGATTATTTAGTTGGTTGGTTTGGGTTTACCTTGCTCTTCATCAATTGCTTTTAATTTCTTTTGAATTTTATAACATATTTAGAAAGGTTTTTTCCATTCCATGAGGAGATCCTGCTATGTTTTCTTCTAGTACTTTAATGGGTTTTTATTTTTTTACATTAAATCTTGTATTCATTTGGAATTTATCACAACCTGTCATGTCAGCTATGAATTTAACTTTATTTTATTTTATTCGGTTTTGATTCAGGGGATTACCGAGTTGATTCAACACTGTTTGCATCATTTTACTAATCTGAGATGCCACCTTAGCATATACTAAATTGCCATAAGTACTTTCTCTGTTTATAAACTTTGATTATTCTGTTCCATTAGTCTGCCTGTTTAGTGTACGTGTGCCACATCATTTTAATTATAGAAGTTTTGTGATATGTTTTAATATATGGCATGTTAGTCACATTTATCACTGTTCTTGTTTGTTTACCTGTTTTGTTTTCCATATAAACCTCAGAATCAGTTTGTTGGTATTACTGAGATCTAAAATGTATGAGAGTAACTTAGAAGTGAGACCTTAATGATGTTGATTCTACTTCTACAGGAACGTGTTGAATTTTTTAAGTTTGCTGGAATCTTCTTTTGTGTCCCCCAGTAGTGTTTCATATTTTTCTTCATGTAAGTCTTACACCCTTCTTGTTCAATGTTTTCCTAGGTATTTGCTTATTGTAAATGGGCTTTTCCTCTATAGCTTCTAACTGGTGGTTATCTGTGTATATAAGTGCTTTTGATACTAATATTTTAATTATGTAACATGCTAACTTACTAAATTTTCTTATTTTTTGTTGAAATTTGTCATTTGCCTCTTATGGTTTTCTAGGTTTACAGTTATACCATTTATACTAATGATGGTTTTAACTTCTTTCCAAGCTTACATCTCTCATATCTTTTGTCTAAATGTACTGGTGTGGGCCTGAGTAGGACATGGATGCCCATAATTAATAATATTGGTGATTGGGGGCATCCTTCTTGTCCACAGATTTGTTTGAAATTACTCTTAGTGCTTTGTTTGTAAGCATGAAGATAATTTTTATACTAAAATAGAGATCTTTTTTTAAGTTAGACTACATCATCAGTTTCTTTATTGAGTGTTTTTATCAATAATAGTTGTTGAATTTCAATAAATTCCTTTAAAATCATAGAGATGATTATATTTTTTTCTCTTTAGACTTTGATATAAATAAATTTTTTGTTTCTAAATTGTTATTGCATTCTTGGGATAAATGTCATATTATCATAGTATATAAGTTTGCAAGCTAATAATTTAGGATTTTGGTTTTGATGTTGATAAACAAGAATGGTCTGTAGTTTTCTTTGATGTGTATGTGCATGCAGTCCTTGTCAGATTTTGGTATCAGTATTATAACTACTTTATAAAATGAATTTGTAAGGCTTTCTTTTTTTTTTTTTTTTCTCTGCTCTGAAGTAGTTTTAAATAGCACTGGATTCTTTTGCTCTTCTAACCATTTAGTAGGAGTCCTCTGTGAAACCACCTGGATGGACCTTTTTGAGTTCAATGACCTGGAACACTTGTGGGAGTGCAGAGTAAGGGCAGACTTTCAGTACCGTTGTCTCTTTCTTCTATGAAGGAACACATCTGTTTAAAATTTCTGTTTCCTCTGGGAGAAGTTTTGGGAAATTATATTTTCCCAGAAAATTATCCATTTAATCTGCTTTTTAAATGTATTTACAGAATTGAACATAAGCACTTCTGGTAAATAAGTTCTGTTTCTGTGATTATTTCCCTCTCTTCAGCACTGCTTATTTTCTATTATCTTTTTAAAGTCTTATATATGATCTGCCTACTCTGACATTTTCATATGTGACTCTTTAAAAATTTAATAGGAAGGCCCTGGCTGCTGTGGCTCAGTGGATTGAGCATCAGCCTGTGAGCCAAGTGTCGCCGGTTCGATTCCCAGCCAGGGCACATTATTAGGTTGCACATCAGGTCCCCAGTTGGGGGCGCTAGTGAGAGGCAACCACATAGTGATGTTTCTCTCCCTCTCTTTGTCCTTTCCCCTCTCTCTAAAAATAAATAAATAAACAAAACAAAATAATTAATTAATTAATTTTAAAAAATAAATAAAATAAAAATATAATAGGATTTATTTTTTAAATGATCACTATTATAATTTTAAATTTATATAAAATTTTTGGCTTTCGCATGAAAGGACATTATCTACTTGTTTCCTCCTCTAATAAATAAAAAAATAATGTTTACTCCTCCTCCCCTTCATACTAGATTTAAGTCAATAATGTTATCTTAACTGATATTTATCTTTAGACTGTTAAACATGCATGTACTTCATTACTTGATTTGTTGTCTTTAAGGGATATCATTTCACACACTGTTTTTACATATCTAGAAAAGAATGTATTGTACCTCTTACCTTATTTCTCCTTCCTTTTCCAGCATTCTCTCCATTGTCCAGTATGAATTGTAAAACCATTCCATCCCCCTACTGTCTTTTAGATCTAAAGTTAAACATATCCACAGCTCAGCACAAGTCTTTTCATTGTACTTTTCCTTTTCCAGTAACATTTTTAAGAAAGACTACTGGGAAACATATTCCCCAAGTTTTGCATCTTCAAAGCTCTCAATAGCCTGTATATTTCAAGGACAATTTAGTCAGACATAACTTACCTTCCTTGAGTATGTTATAGATGAAGCTCCGCTGTCTTCTAGTGTTTAAAAAATTTATTGTGGTAATATATACATAACACAACACTTACTGTTTAACCATTTTTAAATAAACAGTTCACTGGGATTAAATATATTCACATTGTTGTATGACCATCTTCAGAACTTTTTCATCATCACAATCTGAAACCCCATACTCATTAAATAATAAAGCCCCTTCACTCTTGCCTAACCCTCAGGTAAACGCTTCTACTTTCTATCTCTCTGTATTTGATTAAGTATCTCAGATAAATGAATCATACAGTATTTAACTTTTGTGTCTGGCTTGTTTTACCTAGCATAATGTCTTCAAGATTCATCTATGCTGTAGGATGTATCATAATTTCATTTCATTTTAAGGTTAAATAATATTTTATTGTATGTATATACCATATTTTGTTTATTCACTCATCTATTGGTGGACAGTTTAGGATTTCTTTAGGTTTTTATACATATATATTCATGTCATCTGAGAACAGAAGTAATTTTCCTTCTTTCTTTCCAATTTAGACACCATCCTATAAATTGGGAAGTATTACCTCCTCTTAAGTTTTTGGACAATTTTGAGAAGAATTTATGTAAGTTCCTTCAATGTTTGATGAAATTAACCAGTGAAGCCATCTAGTCCAGGGTTTTTCTTTGTCGAGGGCTTTTGATTACTGATTTAATCTCCTTATCAGCTATAGGCCTATTCAGATTTTCTATTTCTTCATGATTCAGTCCTGATTCAATTCTTGTGATTCTAAGAACTTTTGTACTTTTCTGTTTTCCAATTTGTGGACATACAGTTACTGATACGTTTGCTTATAATTCTCTTTATTCCTATAGAATAAATAGTAATGTTCCCACTTTCATTTATTATTTTAATTAATCTTCAGAAAAACTAGCTTTTTGTTTCATTGGTTTTCTCTATTGTTTTTCACTTCTCTATTTTATCTCCACTCTAATCTTTATTATTTCCTTCTTTTCTGCTTACTTTGAGTTTAGTTTGCTGTTCTTTTTCTGGTTCCTTAAGCTGTAAAGTCATTGTTGATTTCAGTTTTTTCTTCCTTTTTTAATACAGGTGTTACAGAACCCCTGGGCTGCTCCAGTTGAAAACAAACCCATGGGCTCTTTAGTTAGGGGCCCGATTGCCCGCCGCCAAAATTATAACTCTCAATACCAGAGTTTGGTGAAAAGAAAAAGAATTGTTTATTTAACAGTTATATAGATTTAGTTACTTGCGGATTTCTGTTGTTAAGTCTTATGCTCTTTAAAATACCCACAAACACATATCCTTGCCTCCCCCCCTTCCAAACCAGGCTAGTTTTAGGGAAGTCAGAGAAACCGTTTCCCTACTTTCCCAACACAGTTCAGCTTTACCAGCAGCTGCCAATCATTCAATCTGATTGGGGAGGTCCTTTCTGTGCTGTGGTGCCCTCCAGCTCTCAATGCAGAACCACCTGGATTCTCAGCCTCCTTGCAAACTGTCTTCTTCCTGCAAACTGCGCGGATCTCCTTTCCTTCTCAAAACCGCATGGCGAGAGCCTCTTAACGCAGCCTGGAGACCCCTTCTCCAAGCCACATGGAGAAGGCCCCTTCACCAAGTCACGTGGAGGGAGCACACGAGAGAGCGAGAGCGAGAGAGCAAGCGCGCGAGCACGCCAGAGAGTCAGAGCACCAGAGCCAGAGCGCGAGTGAGAACCCGAGTCAGAGAGCGAGAGTGTCTCAGAGTGAGAGCACGAGCGAGAGCCAGAGAGAGTCCGAGTCAGAGCGCCAGAGCGAGAGCCAGAGTGCCAGTGAAAGCCAGAGCCCGAACGAGAGCTTGAGAGACTCTGAGCTAAAATGTCTGCAGCTGCTTATATATCCCTGACTGCGTCATCTGACGCAGTGGGCGTTGCAAACAGTTCTGACCATTCACAGGTCCTTACGTAGGCTCTGTGTGCTTTCTCCATACTGTCCCCTGGTTCAAGACTCCTCCCATCTGCCTGAGGCTTTGGATGCATTAAAGCCATTTGCATAAGAAAGACAGTAGCCACCAGCCTCAGGCATGTGGAAGCATTTGAAAAGCTGCTTACTTCTCCCCATCCCCCAGCAGCAAACTCTGGGGATTTTTGGACTCCCCTGTTTCTGTAACACAGGCATTTACAACTGTAAAAAAATTTTAGCACTGCTTTCAGTGCATCCCATAAGTTTCAGTATGTTGTGTTTTCATTTAAACTTATTTCTAAGTATTTTCAAATTTCCCTTGAGATTTTCTCTGGGACTTCTTGATTGTGTTAGAGCATGTTTTTTAATTTCCACAAATTTATTAATTTTCCAGTCTTCCTGCTGTTACTGATTTCAAATTTCATCCTGTTGTAGTCAGCAAAGATACTTTGTATGATAGCTATCTTTTAAAATTTGTTGAGATGATTTGTGGCCTAAAATATGGTTTGTCTTGGAGAATGCCCCATGTGCCACTTGAGAAAATGTATATTCTGTTGTTGGGTAGAGTGTTCTGTGTATCTGTAATATCTAATTGATTCATTGCATTATTCAAGTCCTTTCTGTACTTATCTTTTTATCTGGTTATTCTATCCATTATTTAAAGATTGGTATTGAGGTGTCCAACTATTACTAATGTTTTAGAACCATCTATTGTTCCCTTTTATCCTGTCAATTTTTATCTTATGTACTTTGAGGGTCTTTTGGGGGGGTGTATAAGTGTTTATTGTGCTATGTCTTCTTGTCATATTTAACTTCTTATTATGTAATTATGTAATTCTTATTTTTCTCTTGTTAACTTCTTTGATATAACGTCTCTTTTGTCTGAAGCAGTATAGCTACTACACACTTTTTTTGGTTACTATTTGCATAGAATATCTTTTCCATTCTTTTCACTGTCAACCTATTTGTGTCTTTGGATCAAATATGAGTCTCTTGTAGACAGCATATAGTTGAATCATGTGTTTTTAGTCATTCCGATTATCTGTCTTTTGATTAGAGAACTTTGTCCATTTACATTTAAAGTAATTACTTATAATGAGGGACTTCTGCCATTGGTTATTTGTCTTATACCTCATAGGATTTTTGACTCATTTCTTGCATTATTGTCTTCTTTTGTGTTTAGTTCACTTTTTAAAATTTTTTATTGATTATATTGTTACAATAGTTCTGATATTTCCCCTTTGCTCCCATCCGCCCAGCACCCCCATCCCCCCAAAGTCCCCCAACCCCAAGTCCATGACCATGGGTCATACATACAAGCTCTCCTGCCTCACCCTTTCATATGTTCTTCTTTTTTTAAATTAATTAATTAATTAATTACTTTAACCATAAAAAATAACAATCCCTCCCTCTCAGACTTAAGACCCTTTATAATCTTATAAAGGACAATGGGCGAAGGTCTCGAGCTCCTCTAGCTGCTTCAAGCTGGACATGGTCGTCGTCCTACCTACCCTTGGGTCCAGAAATCCCTAATAAGAGTGGGGGTGTGGAGGTGGGGGTGGCCTTCCCACATGGGGAAGAATCATGCAGACTCCAGGTTGGTTGGCTGTCCCCGGACAACGGCATGCTTGATTTAACAGGCTGGCATCTGTGTTGTATTCTGGAGGCAACAGATTTGGCAACAGGGTTAAAAAACATCATTCAACCCATAACCACTAGATGACAAAAGGCAGGTATTAATTTTTCAATGTCCCACAATAGGAAAAAGAAGGACTTTGGAGGAAGGTGTGCCAGGTACATCTCACCTGTCCAAAACCCTTTTGCCCATTATACTTAGTTTGGCCTGAGGGAAATAGTTTAGATTTCCCCCTTCTCAGACCTCTGGGCTCTTTCTGTCCAAGTCATTAGGACAGAAAAGAGAAACCAGTTTTAAAGTGAAGCCCACAGACCACGCCATTCTTCACCAACCCAGCCACTTAGTTCAGCCAAACCATTGAGTCTCAGGAGGCAGCAATGCAGACAGGATTAAGTGAGGCCTATATGTATAGACAATCACTTAGGTAATGAGATCATAGGCTTATGCCCTTTGAAAATGGAAAACACATGTTAATTTATGTAACATAACCCATAAACAAGTCTCTAAATCTGTAGGACTGTCTTATCGGAAAGACATCCAGTTGCAAGGCATTTGACATTCTTCTTGCCTGCAAATTAAACATCTTTGATAATACCACAGACATAGTTTAATTTTCAAATCAAAACAAACTTTAAATGAAGATAAACTTTAAAGATGGTTAGCTGCACTACTTTATAGTCTACCACTGATCATTGTGATTTTCCTTGAATCACAATTTTTCTCCCTAAGGTTACCCTCCTTGTCATTAAAGAGACTGCATTAAGTCCATTTTTAATTTATCCTGTTCATTTGCATAAACACAACAAGAGCAGCAAATGATCACTTATGATCTTTAGTTCTGCTTTGCTGGAACTTACGCAAGAAACATTTAGGGTGACTTCAGTCTGCCCTTCAGGGCACAGAAGCTGAGCCACATACCTGCCATTCAGCCTTGCCTGTACACACCTGTCTTTTCCAAGTCCTTCTGGTTTTCCATTGCGCCTTAAAGTCCCATTCTAGCCATCTTTCAGGAAAACAACCTTCATTCCTTCCCTGGAAAGATTGCCATGGACCACACATCCAACCAAGGTACCAGGCCTTTTATCTCGTGGACTTTTATTATCTTTGAAAGTCAATCCCAGTTCCTCGGTGCTTTTTGGTAACAACCAGAGCCCAAACATGTCTCCTTTAGGCATGACATTCCAGTCAAAGTCTTAGTCAAAAAAAAAAAAAATAATAACCCTCTATTAACAACTGGTCATATTAGTTTTATGCAAAGAAACGTATGTCATTACTTACTTCTTTAGAATGACAAACTCTGGAGGGATCGGATAGGGAGAAAATATACAGTGTGAAGGAAAATTCTTATCCTTCTAATATTCACTGAAATTGCATTTCCATTCTTTATATTTTCATTTTTTCCCCCACTAAAGATTTTTTTGCTTGTTTTTCCATTACGGTTGTCCCACTTTTTTCCCCCTCTTGGTTCCCTGCACCCTGCTCCCCCTTCTCCCACATTCAGTCCCCACCCAGTTGTCCATGTCCATGGGTCATTTATCATATTCTTTGATTAGACCCTTTCCCTTCTTACCCCCTTCTCTCCCTCCCATCTCCCCCTTTGTTATTGTTAGTTTATTCCTTATTTACATACCTCTGGTTCAATTTTGTTCATTTGTTTGTGATGTTCATAGTTTCCCATAATAGGTGATAGCATAAGGTATTTTTCTTTCATTGCCTGGCTTATTTTGCTAAGCATAATTCTCTCTAGTTCCATCCATGTTGTTGAAAATGGTAGAAGTTCCTTCCTTCTTTCAGTACTTATTCATTGTCATTTCCCCCCTTTGTACTTGTGTTCCTCTCTGTCTGTCTCTGTTTCTTCATCTTCTTAAAGCAGACCTTTTAGTATCTCTTGCAATGCTGGTTTGGTGGAGATGTATTCTTTTAACCTTCTTTTGTCTTGGAAACTCCTTATTTCACCTTCCATTTTGAATGAGAGCCTTGCTGGGTAGAGTATTTTTGGTTGTAGGCCTTTGTTTTTCATTGCTTGGAATATTTTTTGCCATTCCCTTCTGGCTTGCAGTGTTTCTGCTGAGAAATCTGATGATAGCCTTATTGGAGCTCCCTTGTACGTTATTAGTTGTTTCTCTCTTGCTGCTTTTAGGATTCTTTCTTTGTCTTTGAATGTTGCCGTTTTCATTATGATGTGTCTTGAAGTGGGCCTGTTGGGGTTCATCTCATTGGGACCCTTTGTGCTTCCTGGACTTGCATGACTCTCTCCTCATGTTAGGGAAGTTTTCTGTCATTAGTTTTTCAAAGAGGTTTTCTATCCCTTGCTCTTCTTCTTCTCCTTCTGGAATTCCTATGATATGGATATTATTACCTTTCATGTTGTCCTGCATCTGTCTTAGACCCTCTTCAGTCTTGTTCAGTCTTTTTTCATTTTGTTGCACTGTCTGGGAGTTTTTGTCTACATTGTCTTCCAGCTCTCTGATCTGATCTTCTGCTTCCTCTAGCCTGCTTTTAATTCCTTCCCTGTGTTCTTCAATTCAGAGATTGTATTCTTCATTTCCTCCTGGCTCTCATTGATAGCTTCTATGTCCTTTTTCATGCTGGTGTAATTCTCAGTAAGTTCCTTGTAGTTTCTCTGGGGTTCCTTGTTGTTTCCGCTGAGCTCATTGAGCTTTTCCATAATCCATGCTTTCAATTTCATATCTGATAGTTGGCTCCCCTCTGTTTCATTTAGCACTCTTTCTGGGGATTCTGCCTTTCCTTTCGATGGGGGGTTGTTTCTCTGTCTTCCCATCTTTGTCTTGACTTTTTGTTTTCAAACATTTTAATTCATTTTTAATTTCCTTTTGTATATGGAGTTTTTCAGTTACCATGGGTATATGTTTAACATCCTAAAGTTGTAACACTCTAATTTGAATTTATTACAGCCTAACGTCAATAACATATAAAAATTCTGCTTTTATATAGCTTCATCCTCACCACCTTTTATTTACTGATATCACAAATTACATCTTCCTGTATTCTGTGTCCAAAATCATGGACTAATCATTGTTCTTTTATGTATTAGTTTTTAAAATTATATAGCATATAATAAGTAGAGTTACAAACCAAAATTACTGTAATATTTGTATTTATCTTTACTAGAGAACTTTATATTTTTGTATACCTTTGAGTTACTGTCTAGTACTTTTTAAATTTCAACTTGAAGGACTCTTTTTAGCAATTCTTATAGGACTGGTCTAGTGTGTATCCCTTCAGGTATTACTTGCCAGACATTGTCTTAATTCCTGAAATACAGTTATACTGGATATAGAATTCTTAGTTGGATATTTTTTTTCAGCTCTTTAAATGCATCATACTGCCTTCTAGCCTGCAAGGCTTCTGCTAAGATAACTTCTTATAATCTTCTTGAAGAGCCTTTTTACATGATGAGTTACTTTTCTTTTAGGGCTTTCAAGATTCTTTCTTCACTTGTGGCTTTCAATAGTTTTATTATAATGTGCCTCATTGTGGGTCTTTATTTGCAGTTCATTGGGTCTCTTGGATTTGTAGATCCCTGTATTTCCTAAAATTTGGGAAGCCTTCAGCCATTGTTTCTCTCAATATCTCTGCCCTTTTCTTTCTCTCTTTGTCTCTCATACTTTCCTCCTCTCTTACTTCCCCTACAATACATATGTTGTCCACTCGATGCATCCTAAAAGTCCCTTAAACTTTGTTCACTTCAATCTTTTGCCTTTCTGTTTCTCACACAGTTGTCTTCAAGTTTACTAACTCTTTTGCCTACTTAAGATGTTTTTTAATTATTCTAGTGAATTTTTCATGTCAATTATTATATTTTTCACCAACAGAACTTTTAATTTATATTTTGTATTTCTATCTCTGTTGATATTTCAGTTTGGTC